>NW_013669080.1:62972-65740 GCF_000517525.1 Limulus polyphemus
ATTGATCTGCTACTGCAATCATTACCTGTGGAACATGGCAAGCAAGTAGGTTGATATGATAAGAGTGATCCCACAAAAGGAGGTTTTAGATTCGAAAACAAGGAACTCTGGACCAAGTGCCTCCTTGATGAGAAAAACAAGACACACCACAGAATTGTCAGAGTGAAGCCTGAACATTTTTACCTTAATAAGCCCAGACCATGAGGCATTGCTTTTTGAAGAGCAAAAAGGACTAAAACATTGTGTAGATAAGCCTCATCATCTGTGCATAGACTGTGGAATTCCTGACTGTTGGTATATGCACCCTATCTCTGAAGAGAGGCATTTGTGAAGAGATGGAACTCTGAATGAGGTGGCGGCAGAGGAACCCATGTCTTAGTAGTGTTCTGACTTAACAACCCTTCGAGATCAAAGAATAATTCCGACTAAGGAAACTGGGGAAACCAGCAAATCAATGTTTATGATTCCATGGTTGCATAAAGACCTTTAAAAGGATTTCTTGTGCTCTTGTCCCAAAGGCAAGAAGGATTCAAATGATGCTTACATTCCCATAAGAGAAAGAACCATCCGTGCAGTGGGAGAAGGAGAGGTGAGTAAGAATCAGGCTTCCTATTCCATAGCATGGAACCGGATGGGAGCCACTGAGCCCAACTAATAGTGATGAAAAAAAAACACCTAGACTGATGACATATTCAATTGGAGCAAGAATAGATATCTCAGCTCTGAGAATGAAACTTGCCTTGGTTGCTTCTGAAAGTAGAATCAGGGTGTGACATTCTGATAATTAATGAGATGATGCCAGCCATAACCAATCATCTATGAAATGATATGAGCACAGTGCTATGGAATGGAGGTGACAAAAAAAACTTGTATGATTCAGCAGAACCTACATGAAGCTGATGTTAGTCCGAAGGTAAAAACCCTGAAATGCAGTACCTGACCCTTGTGCACAAAACACACCAATAGTGGGCTTCTACTGTGCAGATAGGAGCTGACCACAATGAACTTGGACATCCACAATCCCAGTAAAAAATGTCAACTCAGATTGAGGAATGAGTAACTTGTGAACCTTGGAGAATCTAGGCATTGATATAGACGAGAAAGAGTGATGACTGGAATGTTTTCATAAAAATAATAATGTCCGATGTGAATCCACTGAAGTTAAATGATTTGTAGTGTTCGAACTTTGTAAATGCTCCTGGTCAAATCTGAAGTTTTCTAATTTATAAGCATTATAACAATCACAGTTATAGTTTCCAAGACTTATAGCATACCAACTATAGCAAAACTATAAAAGATACTCTTTTTTGGCGCATTGCATTGGTTATATATATAGGTGTGTGGAGAGTTTTTAGAAAATTCAGATTACGTAACAGTACAAAGCTCCATTAAACGTTTATGTACATACATATATTGTTGATTCTTACAACTGAGAATCTTCTAAAACTTAAGAGAATAGGCAGGAGTTTTGCAATACATATTTAACTGTATAAGTGATGTAAACTTGTAAATATAAATTTAATTCAAGCAAACATCAATATTAAAATAAATATATAATAATAAATCAGTCACAGATGCCAACGACAATAGGAATGAATGCAGAAGTTAAAATTTGAACCAATGTGCATGCTAATAATGGTTCCAGCTCGTCAATGAAATTTAGTGATCTTGAAAAACTTCCTACAAAGTGTAGTGTAAGGAAAACAAAACATTGGAGTTTAGAGTTGCGAGTCCTTAGGCTTAGCCCGTCCCACCAGGGGACGTTGATTTATTCAGGTTAACTACAAATTCTGCCTTAGAGCCCGTGAATTCAAGGAGCAGAAGTATTATTTGAGTTGTAATATGCCTCCACCTGATGGTGGTAGGTTAACTCATAAAGTTCCAAATTATTCATAAACTCAGATACTCAGGAAATGTTTAACCATAGAGGTTGGGCAGAATAAACAAAAATTCACAAGAGAGGGATTCCATGAAGTCAGGAGAAGAGGCAAGGGTGATAAAAAGAATCCAGAACTTGAAAATACAATGATGTTATTAAGCAAAAATAGCAAACAAAGTACGAAGAATCATCCCCATGCCAGCTTTTAAGGTGGCTTCTAAAGGCTAGAGAGACCAGAAAGCCAAAGACATGATGAGATGTAACCTGACATCCAGGCTTAATGTGGTTAGGAACATCATTATAAACAAGACAATTCACCTAGACAAACAGCTTCATTAACTCTTTCAGTACGGGCTTGGTCCCTGGGAACAACATTTGGCAGATTATAAGTAAACATTAAAATGCTTTCATACACAAAATATCACATTTTTTTTATTAAGTCTTAAGGTTTGTAAAGTAATGTTTTTCTCATGTCTTTTTTTTTTCTTTTGGCATGTTGCATATCCATCATGCAAAGTAATATTCATATTAAGATTAAAAACACTTTTATGCATCAGAAAATTTTGAAATTTCACATGCAAAATATTTATAACTTCCAGATAATTATCAAACATTTCTTAAGAAAAAACTTTATATTTTGTCTGTAAGTTTCAGTAATTAATCTCTGTACAGGTTCGGTAGATTTGACTGATCTTGCAACCACCATAAAAAATAAGCTTCTTTTATTTTAGAATGAACACAAATTATAACACGAAAACATAAATGTTTAAACTAAATAGCTTTAATCTCATAACATTATACATTTATATATATTTATCATTTTTATTATATTGACCTTTCAACTGTGCCTCACTAGCAATACAGAAGTTACAATGATGCGACTCACGTG
>NW_013669080.1:66740-72883 GCF_000517525.1 Limulus polyphemus
TTTTGATACAAGTTCTTACACTTATTTTTCTTAAAACATAGAACAGTAACTAAAAAAGTGAATCAAACAATTATCTCTTCTAGTTACGACCTTTGTACTCGATTGCTGCTGGACGTAGGTTGCATGTGGAGGATATGAAACAAAATAAGTTGTTTATAGGTTTAATAAATACATTTGAATAACTAAAAAATCATAAATTACTACATTAATACCATAGAATTCCACTATAGTTTATCGAGCTTAGTAACTAAGATGTATTTTAGCCTAAAAAAATAAGAAATTTTGAGCAGACTGAAGTCACACCCTACCTAGTTGAAATATTGGTTCAAAAGAAAGAAATGGTGCCAAGCCCTTTAAAATAGCTGAGAAAACCACTAGGGAAACATTCTAAGCTTCTAATTGGTTATTCATGTCATATATAGAAGTAAGTGTGTATAAGGGAGTATTTCCAAAAATGGAAAGAGGTGGTTGGGGTGCCATTCTGTTTGATTTATTACATGAGCAATATCTTTGTAGGTTGAAAAGATTTGAGGCTCTTATCTTATATTCTAGCTTGTCAATATCGGTAGTTTGGGTTTCTAATTCGTACGAAACTATATACTTAGTATTTTGATTTCACAAATATCTAATTTAAGCCAGTGCTGCATTCAACATACCACATGACACACAAAAATCAATGTTTATTTGTGTTTCTTTAATATTTGCTTAAAGTTAAGACATTGAGTAATATATATAGTACTAAAATTTGAATTATAATCTGCAGTTCGATACCAAAGTTATTGACATAAATTCATGAAGTCGTAATTCAATAAAAATTTTGAATGTGAGCCAACAAACATGACCTTTCATCCATGACCCATCTCGAAAGGGTTAATGGGGATGGAGCAAGATTCGTGGAATGAAAATTGTCATAAGATATAAATAACTAATGATTCTGTTCTTGCAAAAGTAGGAACAAACAGAAAAAATATTGGTGGCCATCTCCTACAGACCAAGATTCTGGTAAGAAGACTATATCCAAACATTAATGGTCAAAATGCCTGAACATCTCCACCCTGAAGGTAGGAACAAACAGAAAAAATATTGGTGGCCATCTCCTACAGACCAAGATTCTGGTAAGAAGACTATATCCAAACATTAATGGTCAAAATGCCTGAACATCTCCACCTTGAAGGTAGTAAAAATATCAAATACAACTTCAGGGAAAGATAATAGAATGAACAAGTTGCAAAGTTTTCAAAGAAAAAACCTAGGCAACTGAAGACCAAATTTAACTCTCACTGAGGATCATGTCTCAAAAGTAACAGAAAAATAAAATCCAACAAGGGCACATGACTTCTGTGGCACAATAAATTGTTGATAGTGCAAATCTGTAGCCTGAAGTAGATGCAGATAAGCTCTGTTCATGAAAGAGGTACATAAGAAAAGTGAGGCAAGCTGTGAACAGTTGAAAGAAAATCAAATTAGCTTGCACCAGTCCCAAATGATATACCAATGATACTGGTATACTGCTAAGGAGGAAAATCTGCAAGAATATGATAACATTCAAGCTACCTAATACGAGAAGCAAGCTTCACTAACAAGAACAACATAACAGCCAGCTGTGAAGCTGCAGATGACAAACGTCATTGTGGAAGATGAAGCAAAAGTAATGGAACAGAATGTACCTGAGACAAACATGAAGAGAGGAAACTATAATACAGCATGCCAACCAGTGCAATAAGAACTGGACAATCAAAACAACTAATCTGGTAAGTGCCCAAGGAAGAAGATAGATAAAGAGAGTAGAGATAAAGATAACAATTCTATCATGGTGGGCTCAAAGCATTCACTACTACAGAAGCAGGACGTGGAAAAGCTGATGCACTGCTGTCACATATGAATCAAAATTAGAATGACTAAACCATTGGTACAACTAATGAAATAACAGCTCAGAGAATGACATGATGTGAATGTAGCAAAAAATGCATAGAAAACACAGCCAACAAGTGCTGTGTTGATATATGTTACTAAAGTCAAAGTGTTTGTGAGTATAAGAACATAGTAATGGTGTAAAAGATAGAAACTCCCAACATGCATGCAGAACAACTCAAATATCCCATTCTTATGTTAGACCACAAACCCGAAAGATAACATTCCCTCAACATATCAGTCACACTAGCCTTGAAAAAACATTGGTGAAAAAATCCAGTTTTAGAAGAGGTGAAAGAAAAGTGAACCTACAATGAGCCATACTTGAAGGTAAACTAGACTAATGGAATAAATTTCAATAGGAAAAAAGTCTAAGGAAAAACTTGCTGTAGGAGCAACATCCCTGATATAAAGACAATCCATGGGCATTGCCACTTAAAGAGAAGCCAAATCAGAAAGGCTGTGTTTGGCACACAGAAAAGTATAAACACACAAAAATTCAATGAATTACAAAGCTAAATGAGATGAGTGGTGAGTTCAAGAAAGTGTCTATTCAAAATCTCAGATGAACAAGATATGGAATAGGAACAGGCCAAGACATTGACTTGTGAACGATCCAACACAAATAAGTGATCTGGGAGGACAATTCACTGTGAGGCAACCATGTAATAATGACAATAGATATTAAATGTGTGTATAGGAGGTCAGCTAAAGGTGTGAATACCAAGTGTGCCAAGTCATAAACTGACAAATCATTCCATCATATGGGAAGCATGAAAATGGGTGGATTAGTACAAATAAATAAGTCATTTGAAATATTCATTTGCCACCCCAAAAACTCTGACAAAGAAACTTTCATTAGATTCTCATAGGTTCCATCTAGAAACAAGGAATATGTAGACAACAAGTGAGATTGGAAAGCTCTAAGATCAATCTCTTACCTGTAACATCACAAAGAGGTAAGAGCATATCCCCCCAAGATAACATAAAGTACAACCTTGATATCTTATTATAATGGAGCTTGTGATGTATACATCCAAACTTGTATCTCAGAAACTACCATACCAATCATAACTGGGTAATATCTTTTATAACTAGGCAGTAATTTTTATAGCTGAGCAATAAATCAAACAATTGAAATTTCCACAAAAATATTTCAGATTCAACCAATAAAAATTTTAAAAAAGGAGGAAGTTTCAAATATAAAACAACCAGAAAACAAACTTAAAAAAAAATTTGTTTTCTTTAGTGAAAATCTCATGCAATAGAAAAGCAAGGTACTTTCATTAATAACTGCATCTACAAAGAAATACTTCAATAAAATCTACTCTGTGATGTAATGCTGTGATAATAGCTCATTTTTAAACTAAAATATCAATAAAATCCTTTTCCTCATGCATAATGAATGTTATTGAATGTCAAGTATGAGTACATTGTTGTAGAACTAACAGATAATTCCAGAAAAGGCTACAGGCCCAATAGCCTTCTGCAGGAACTAACAGTTATACCTGCCCAGAGGGTGAGTACTTCTGCTAGTCTCTATAATAGAAAAGGTTTCAAACTTCCAGATCCAAAATAACAGAAACTGGAAAAGTCGAACTTTGGATGATAAATAGGAAATCAAAGTGAAAAATCTTATTAACCCAAGGAACACAAAGCCATGGGTCTATAGATGAGCAAACATCTTAGATACCCCTCCAACAGTACCTATGGGGGAATAAGTATATCCTACGGGAACTGCTAGATAAATAGAAGCCATAGTTCAAATCAGAGAGTTTGTACTTGGTAGATGGTAAAATGCAAAGTATTCACTCTCAAAACTCAAGGAATTGCAAAGCCAAAGGAGATGGGTAAAGAATTCAAGAACAGTGTATGAAACAGATACAAACTGAGATGTGAGAGATATGGCCAATCAGAAGAAGATAAGTCACAAAGACTTCAAATTTGGTAAATTATCACAAGTAACATGAATAAATTATAAAAGTGCAGAAAAAGAATGTCTCAAAACAAGCAAATTACAGTATGCAGGGCAGAAAACTGACCACTGATCAAAGTAAAAAACAAAGTGGAAGACACCACCTTCCTCAAAATGTGAGAAGGAAGAGGAGAGTTTCAGTATGAATTGCAAGAATATAGAGCTAGTTTAGAAACAATATCCATAAGTATCCCCAAAATCATTAGAAGATGGAAGAAATAAAAGATTCATGTAAGAAAATATGACACGAGCACCCTCAGGCATAACTGAAATAAGTTCAATATTGAAAATATAGAGTATACTTGAGACCAGCAACAATGTCATCAAGATCAAGCCTAATAATGTGGCAGACAAAAGAAGCTCTGTAAGCAATGAAGGTGATTAGGCCTGAGCAATATACAACCTTCATCAAAAAAAAAAGGCAAGTGTTATGCAAATTATGCATAATGCACTCAACAGCGGTACAGATATTTAGGTAGTAGCAGATGTAGTTGATTCAGAAAGAAATTGTTAACAAAGGGAAAAAATTATAAAATGTAGCGGGAAAGCATAGCTAGTGTAAGATCCTCTATGTAATATGTAAAGGACGTTCAGAAATTTTTAGTTTCATGCTGTGTTGACAACATAAGTTCAAACTAATAAAGGAAAAGCTTTCAGTATTTCAGAGGTAAGTCTGCCACATTGGAAGTTAATATTAATTATGGAATAAGATAATGAATTCTGCAGAATAGCATTAAAAAATTCTAAATCGTGGCTCCATCTGCTGAAAGTTCAAAAAGATAAAAGTAAATACAAATATTCACAAATGTTTATTACATGCCCACGATAAATGGTGCCCTCCAGTACTTGAAGCAAAATTTCTGACAATCTTGTGTGTGATAAAGTACCTGAATAATAACAAAAGTGAAATCCTGATATTTCTGTGTTTTGTTTTAAATAATTTGCTTTTGACTGGGTTAAATATTGAAGAAAATTGAAGTTGTTAAGCTTTTCAAATTTTAATCTTCAGACTTATGGGACTCTTAAAACCCCTAATTTATAAAATAATTCTTGATTTGTTACACTAGGTTTTATTGCTGGCTCACCACATTCAAAACCCTAGGCTGAACTTTGTTAAGTACTACATTTTTCAATTGGCACTCATTTAAAGAATTCTATATTGTGTACAAAAAACTGTCACTATTGTGATAGCAGTTTCTGAATGTACAAGGATTAAGAGACACAAATACATAAACATCTAATTAGCAGAAAGTTAACAAATTACTAATAATAAAGTGATCTGCATATCATGAAGACTACAAAAAGTTGACTTTAGACAGTAATGACAATAACATAAGATTCCTGAAAAAGATAGCTTACAATAAACACATATGGTACTTGTAGTTTCTGAGAAAGGAATTCATAAAACAAAATTCACAACAGCAAAAGTGTGTAGTGTTGCATTATTAAGACCTCCATCAACACCACAGTTGCACGATCTACATGCTTAATAAAGTTCTCACCTCTGTTTGAAATTATTTTACATAATTCTGTAAACAAATCTTCTTTATGAATAATATATGAACATGTGAATAAGTAGGCCAACATATCCTTGTACTAACAGTTTTGTATATCTCTTTTAATATGCCAGTGCTGGGATTTTCAGCTCTAGAAGCTTTAAAGACTGTTAATTAATTAATATGAGTAAATATAACAGTGTTCACATTTGGATAGGTATAGTACTGAGACAGTTAAGCCACAAGACTACAGTTGAAGCAAGTCTGTGTGTAATAGCCTGCTAGTAGTGTCACTCTCCAGGAGTGACAAACACAAGATTATTTAGTCACATCTTTGGTTTGCTGACCAAAGCTGTGCTGATGAGCCTTGAATAGGCAAAACTTCAGTCCACAGCAGAGGATATGGCCAATCAAAGAATGTATTAGACCCCTACATCACAGATTTTCTTTTCAATTTTACCTCTGTAACAAATGTATATAACATTTATCAGTCTATTATGTTCAAAATACATCATCACATTGAAAAACAGTCTCAACATTCATGGCTAATGATCTAAATTTTGCCACCTAGAGTTATGTACTATGTTTCCCATGGTAATGTCACTCTGGTGTTACCTTTATGTACTACTGAAGGAGAGTTAAGGGTTTATACCAGTAGGTTAAAATATTGTACATGTGTAATTAAATGCATTAACATTGAGTGTGTCAGAGAATTGATTGTGATGCATATTTACTGAGTAATGGATTAATAATTTATTACT
>NW_013669080.1:73777-75072 GCF_000517525.1 Limulus polyphemus
ACATACATACCATTATCACCTTACACAAACAAATCCAAGTATCACCATTCACATATACATACCCATTATCACCTTACACAAACAAATCCAAGTATCACCATTCACATATACATACCTATTATCACCTTACACAAACAAATCCAAGTATCACCATTCACATATACATATCATTATCACCTTACACAAGCAAATCCAAGTATCACCATTCACATATACATATCATCATCACCTTACATAAACAAATCCAAGTATCACCATTCACACATACATATCATTATCACCTTACACAAGCAAATCCAAGCATCACCATTCACATATACATATCATCATCACCTTACATAAACAAATCCAAATGTTGCCATTTGCATATATAACATATCATGCCTCTTTCATAAATTCAGTGGATCACATGTAAGATAATAACATTAAACATTTCAATATCTATTATACCCTTAAACAGAAAATATTTCACCATTTTTACTAACTACTATGAGATTTCACACTCAAATGTTATGTACCTTAAAATAATTATTGGAAATTTCACATTATGTTCCAGTCAAACAAGTCTGGCGTAATAAGTTGCACACTGTTATTACATGTTTAATTTATCAATACTGTGAGAGAATGTGCTATACTTTCTCACATAGCATCAATATTACTGTTGAATGGTAAATAAAATATAGTTTACCACTGTGAAGTACACATAAATGTCTTTATGTTTAAGGTAAAATGTCATAGTCTAACTGTTAAACAATCCTTAATCCTTCTCTTTTTGACACTAAGTAAATCTCCTTTCAAATAGTTTTCCCCCAATTCCTTTAGAATATAACTTATTATCTTATGCAACTGCTTCTGAAATATTTTGTGGAAGATAGGTAACATCTAATATAAAGCTCCCATGAACAGAACATAAACATAAAAAAACTTAATATGTTTATTATGGACAAAATTATTTTGCAAATCATGCAAGCACTGTTTAATAAATCTTAATTAAGTCAAACTCGGAGGCATGTAATTTTTCTTGTCTTCAACTAATCAGGATTGTAAATGATATAATATATTCTTAAGCTGTATTTATGTTTTTCAACAGAGTTAGTCAGGAGAGAAATCCATACTAAAAATGAGTATATTACAGTTTCATGTGTTAAACTATTATGGACCTCCACAGTGTAATTTCACTTACTGTTTACTTGTTGTTCAAACATCATACTATTACAATTTTTCCTACAACTTTACTTATTGATAGAAATTTTTATATACTTATTATTTCTTTCTTCTCCATTAAGTACTTCTTT
>NW_013669080.1:76008-85519 GCF_000517525.1 Limulus polyphemus
AAATAACCATTCAATTAAACAATGCCATTATATAATAACTATCTATAAATATATTACTGTGAAGAGCAGATTTTTCATATTTTAATTATCACTTTAGAAATTAAATTTCTTATCTAATCATAGTTATATTACAATAATTGTAATAAGTGATTTTATTCTTAAAAAAATCACATGGTATGATATCATTACATTATAAGCCCATTTTTGTACAAATTAAACAGGCTGCATTATTAAAACGTATATAAAAACCATCAGAAAAACTAAGGTGACAGAATGCCATTTGGCCTGTAGATTTATCCATCAGCTTACACAAGCAAATCTAAGTATCACCATTCACATATACATATCATTATCACCTTATACAAACAAATCCAAGTATCACCATTCACACATACATACCATTATCACCTTACACAAACAAATCCAAGTATCACCATTCACACATACATATCATTATCACCTTATACAAACAAATCCAAGTATCACCATTCACACATACATACCATTATCACCCTACACAAACAAATCCAAGTATCACCATTCACACATACATACCATTATCACCTTACACAAACAAATCCAAGTATCACCATTCACACATACATATCATTATCACCTTACACAAACAAATCCAAGTATCACCATTCACACATACATATCATTATCACCTTATACAAACAAATCCAAGTATCACCATTCAAAAGAAGTACTTGATGGAGAAGAAAGAAATAATAAGTATATAAAAATTTCTATCAATAAGTACAGTTGTAGGAAAAATTGTAATAGTATGATGTTTGAACAAGTAAACAGTAAGTGAAATTACACTGTGGAGGTCCATAATAGTTTAACACAGGTTTGTGTTTAGAGCTGGACAATTAACTTCATTAATCAATTACCTATGAGCATAGATTACATGGATTAGTATCTTGTAGAAAAAATTATCAATGTCACAAAAAATCAACTATTTGAAATTATTGTTTCCAGTTACTAATATTCTTGGTTATTCCAACTATTCAAGTTTAGTTAAATGTAATAGATTGGTGATTCCAACAATTAATCTATTGACAAATTGCAATGAAATACTTAGAGATATTTGTGTTTGATACATTTCTACAACTTATAATCTTTTTCTTATATATATATATATATATATATGAAACTGTAATATACTTATTTTTAGTATGGATTTCTCTCCTGACTAACTCTGTTGAAAAACATAAATACAGCTTAAGAATATATTATATCATTTACAATCCTGATTAGTTGAAGACAAGAAAAATTACATGACTCCGAGTTTGACTTAATTAAGATTTATTAAACAGTGCTTGCATGATTTGCAAAATAATTTTGTCCATAATAAACATATTAAGTTTTTTTATGTTTATGTTCTGTTCATGGGAGCTTTATATTAGATGTTACCTATCTTCCACAAAATATTTCAGAAGCAGTTGCATAAAATAATAAGTTATATTCTAAAAGAATTGGGGGAAAACTATTTGAAAGGAGATTTACTTAGTGTCAAAAAGAGAAGGATTAAGGATTGTTTAACAGTTAGACTATGACATTTTAACTTAAACATAAAGACATTTATGTGTACTTCACAGTGGTAAACTATATTTTATGTACCATTCAACAGTAATATTGATGCTATGTGAGAAAGTGTAGCACATTCTCTCACAGTATTGATAAATTAAACATGTAATAACAGTGTGCAACTTATTACACCAGACTTGTTTGACTGGAACATAATGTGAAATTTCCAACAATTATTTTAAGGTACATAACATTTGAGTGTGAAATCTCATAGTAGTTAGTAAAAATGGTGAAATATTTTCTGTTTAAGGGTATAATAGATATTGAAATGTTTAATGTTATTATCTTACATGTGATCCACTGAATTTATGAAAGAGGCATGATATATTATATATGCAAATGGAAACATTTGGATTTGTTTATGTAAGGTGATGATGATATGTATATGTGAATAGTGATACTTGGGTTTGTTTGTGTAAGGTGATAATAGGTATGTATATGTGAATGGTAAAACTTGAATTTGTTTGTGTAAGGTGATAATGGTATGTATGTGTCACATACTTTTACAACAAAACATTATATTATTATAATGTTTTACGCCTAGGCTTATATTCTAGAACTAGAATAAGTATTACTCATTTTATTACTAATAGTATTAGTTCTAGTACTACAGTGATATTAACTGGAACTTAAATTATGGATTCAATTCTAATTCTATGAACGACTAACCTAGTACTACTAGTAGTAGTCCATACTCGTAACTTACTGAACTTACTCAGTGTAAATACTTACTTAAGCTAGGGAATAATTGCTAATTACAAAACTATGATGATTCATACCTGAGGCCTGTTACAACACAAGTCTTTTAGCTTTCACTACTGGAGAGGGGACCAATAACAGACAAAATTCTACAGAAGAAACCAAAGCTTACTGCAATAAAAACAAAAACACATTTAGCTAAATTAAATGGTAAATATTGAACAGTCCTGCTCCGCAACCTGAACATCTCAATGGAAAATAAGATAACATACAAGAGGGTTCTAGAACTGACCACGAGAGGGTGAGTAAATCCGATCAACTATTTAATTCGGGAATACAATTATTTAATCAATATATGTTCGCTACATTAATTTTTAAATAATTATATCTGTGATATTAAATCTCAATATAATTAATGATAATATACGTCACATTATTCTTTTCCGAGTGGCCCCGTAATATGTTCTGTAAGGCCTTGAAAGTAGGCTAGAAGATTGGAATTTACTTTTTTTTCAAGAGAGGCGATAAGTCCTTTCAACAGTCAAGTTCCAAGGGAGGTGATGATCATTGTCCCGGTAATTATTAGTTGAATATTTGATAAAAGATATTTTCAAAAGTCATTTAACAAAGCTTACAATGTTGTTGGATAATGAACATGGTTTCACTAGGGGAAATCTTGCCTTGTTAATCTTTAGACATTCTTTGAAGAAGCTAATGCTTAAGTAGATAAAGATAAAGGTGTGGATTTGTTATATCTTGACTTTCAAAAGGCATCTGGCAAGGTGCCACATAACAGGCTTGTAAAAAACAATTTCTATAAGAATGAGGGGATAAGTTGGCTCGTTGGATAGAAAATGGCTGGATGGAAGAAAGAGGGTTGTTATACATCGAATTTAGTCAAACAGGGTTAATGTCACAAGAAGAGTATTTCATGACTCTTTACCTTTACTTTTTTTACTACGTCAGCGACATATCAGAAGGAATAATCAATAATTTTTTATATATGCTGATGATATTAAAGTCTTAAGTTTTGCTGACTGTGAGAATGCTGCTGCCGCATTAAAAAGGATATCACCTATATGACGAGATGGGTGAATAAATGGCAGGCGACTTTTAATTATAGTAATACAAGGTTTGTGTTAACATAATTTAAATTATAAATATTAATTTGATGGATGTTCTGGTTGATCAGTCTAATAAATAATTCAAGTAGAGGGCCGTTGCTAGTGGTAGAGCAAATAAACTTTTAGGTTATAATTATAACTTCAATATATGAGACATTTGTTAGGCATCTTTTGGAGTGTTGCCTACAGTCTTGGGCTCCGTAGTAAGAGTTGAATTGTTGGAAAGAGTTCAGAGGAGAGTTACTAGGATGACACTTGGATAAATATTGTCATACGATGACTGGTTAAGATCTCTGAAAATATTTTCATTCGAAGAAGAAGAGTTAGAGAAGATTTAATTGAGGTGTTTAAAATTGTCATAGGAATTAATAGTGTCGATGTATCGTGCTTTTTCGTACTTAATGGTGAAAATGGTAAGGCTAGAAGACGCAAGTAAATATTTTGGCAGGATAGGAGTCATCTTTAGCCAAGACATTAAAATCTTTAACAGGGTGTTTGGTCTTTGGAATGGATTACTTTCAGATATAGTGGTTACCATAAAATTAAGAGAATTTAAGGAAATGCTTGATAAATATTCAAACGATCAGAACTGGCCTTGAGTGTTGTTTTTAATAATTATTATAGTTTAGCAGATGAAACATCCTAGACAGATCAACAGGGCCCTTGTTGTCCTTAAATCGTTTGTTCGTGTAATGTTATGTTAAGTTACATGATAAAATATCAAACTATACCTTGTTTTTTTTTGTATGCTGCTGCCGATGAAGCCGTTTTTTTGCTCCTTGCCAGAGCCCATTAGTTCGGCTGGGTTACAAAGATATGATTGGCATTATCATCAACCTTACTGTGACGTTATATCACATACACACATTGTTACTATTTCTTATGTTCCACAAGCCACAGAACGGTAAGGGGCTGGGACCGTCATTTTCTATACAGGTAATCAGCGCCCACTTCTTCTCCCTTCAAAAATTTCGATATACTTACAATTCTCCCTAACTTGAACTGAGGTTTTAGACTCGAATAATAATTCACCATAAACAGATAAATATTTTATATTAAATTTGGTAGCTGCAAATAAAGAGTCGAGAAGATAAGATAACGAGATACAGGTAGCTTACTTTTTCTTCCTGGTTTCCGTCATAACTGACCGTCACTGCATGAAACTATGTTCAAATTACTTCTCTACCAAAAACAAAACAAAACAAAAAACCTTAACGATGCTTTTTCAACAAGTGTTTAATTTGACATAAGTATAAATTTGAAAACGTTATTGTTGGTACAATTAAAGCAATTGTATTTATTTTTGGGTGTTAAACATTTCAGCTGGCGGAGCGCATAAGCATCGGAATCAAAGTTGGAAGTGGAACTATTGTCAGATGTGTTTACTGAAACATATTTTTTGCTGCTTAGTTTTATTCTAATTTAGAAACAAAATTGAAAACTGACTTGCGACTATTTCAACAGAATAAGATGTAATGAATGATTCAAATAGTACATGATGAGTCATTGGGTGTTAAAAATTTGGCTGTTATAACTGCATTTTATTTACTCTAACGTTTAGTAATTGAAGTATGAAAATAAACAGAATAAATATGTGAAAACATATGATGTGGCCAATATCTTGCAAAGTATTCTTGAAATACAGTAGCTCCCAATGGCACAGAGGCATGTCTGTGGACTTATACTTCTAGAAACCGAGTTTCGATACCTGTGGTGGGCAGAGCACAGATAGCTCTTTGTGTAGCTTTGTGCTTAATAACAAACAACAACTGAAATATACCTTAGTATTAATAAATACTTCTTAATAAATTCCCTCATTTTGTTACATCGTCTTTCTTTCGTGCCCAGTCCTCCAGAAAGACAGCAGTAAGTTTACGTATTTATGACGCTAAAATCCGGGGTTCGATTGTACTCGGTGGAAACAGCAGATAGTCCAATGTGGTTTTGCTGTAAAACGAATAAACTTTCGTGCCTTCTAGTGACTCAACGGTAAGTCTGAAGACTTATAATACTAAAAACCGGGTTTCGATACCCGTGGTGGGCACATCATATGTTACCCAGTGTATAACTCTGCGCTTAACAACAAAACAAACAAACATTTTTTCGTCCTCAGTTATATCAGAATTATACTGATTTCTAACATTGTATGTTATTCAATTGTCAATAAGTAGCAGCACAAAGGGCACATGTTTATCACTGTATGAAAGTATTAAACAGGTACGAGGGAGGTGTCGTGTTAAATCACAGTTTTATATAAAGTTTTAACGCTTATAGTAGTAAACGATACTCAAATGTTCACGTTATTATTTATGAGAAGATTCTGGTTTGGTTTGTTTTGAATTTCGCGCAAAGCTGCACGAGGGCTATCTGTGCTAGCCGTCCCTAATTTAGGAATGTAAAACTAGAAAGGCAGCTAGTCATCACCACCAACCGCTAACTCTTGGGTTACTCTTTTTACCATAGAATAGTGGAATTGATCGTCACATTATAACGCCTTCACGACTGAAAGGGCGAGCATGTTTGGTGTGACGGGAATTTGAACCCGCAACCCTCAAATTGCGAGTCGAGCGCCCTAACCACCTGGCCATGCCGGGCCGAAAAGATTCTGTAATTTACTTCACGGCCACTGCAGTACAATTGAACTTTCACGCTGAGAGAATTGTATATCCATTAACAACTGTTAAATCTTCATTAATCAAGAGAGAACAAATACGAATTATCTAATATTCTCTGAAATACTTTACCTTATTTTTAAGCACTACATAAAAATGCAGTGCGTTATACAATGCTAAAATAACAATAATATCTTTATAGTTATAAAAAAAACCTACATGTGTGTATGTACTGCTTTTTTAAAATTCTATTTGGAATTTGTTAATCAGTCATTGTTCTTGAGAGTAATAACTATGTATTCGGATAGATATGAGCATTTCTATATGCTTATATCCTTGTTTTTGTTGTTAAACACAAAGATACACAGTGGGCTATTTTTGATCTGTCCATCATACGTATCTAAACTCAATTTTCAGTATTATAAGCTCCAATTGGTTGGGGTCGTGTTTGTACATTTATAGGAATGCTTTGTGTTCAGGTTCTATAATTTTTAACAGAAATATAACAACTGACAACAGAAAAACAACAACAAATTGACTCCTTAAATCCATGACAGCTATTTATTGTTTGGGTGAGTTTAACAGGTAAACTTATTTGACAACTGAGAATAAAGGTGAATGTTTTATCAGGCGTAAGAAAATGTTGAGATTCAAGCTATAAATCCGAAAATCTGTATATCAGAATCCCTCAATGATAAGTATAGTCTGCCAGTGGTAGATTTAACTTTTCTTCAGTTGTTCTATAAATTAGAACATTATTTTGTTTTATAAGTACTTTTTCCAAGTTTTGAAAGTTGAAAACCCAAACAAACGAAAAATTGAGGAATACCTTGCGACTTAATAAATTATGTATCAAAACCAGTAAGTTGCGAATCACTTTTAATTTCAAACGACCATAAATCATACAAGATACGAAAGGTTTGAATAAAAATACAGTACAGTATATGTTGTTAATTTAGACGTTTGAAGCAGTATAAAACGTAAATCAGACTAGAGTAGAGTGTTACGTATTAAAATTTCGAATGGTTTGAAACCGAGCTAAATGATAATTTAAATTTAGTAGTTAAATATATGACGATATATCTCCAATTTATGATATTTGCAAACAAGATAGATACACACAGTTTTCTATTTTTTAATACAAATATATTTTAATACACAAACAATAATACAATTTACAATAACAGTTATTGCAATTAGTTATTACAAACAATGATCTATCTACAAAACTTTTACAATCTTACAATCAATATAAAGTCTTCTTTCTAGTCTGGAACTTCCTTGATGACATTTCGAGGGTTCACGAAGAGCGAGTTAATTTCATGTTGATGTAGGTTCAATTCACTTGATAGGGAGCTAGCTAACCCTATAGTTCTGATCACACACCGATATCTTTCCTACCGGTGACGTTAAGTAATGTTTTCGTAAGAGTACTAATGTCTGATGTGAATCCACTGAAGTTAAATGGTTTGTAACGTTCGAAAATTATAAACGTTCCTGGTCAAATAGCTGAAGTTATTATTTGGCATAAAGAAAATTCACATTTCAGTGCACTTAATGATAATGAAAGCATTTTGTTCTACAAACTCCGCAGTTTTACGCAACTAACCTAACATTCGCCTAACGTAGGCTTAATTGAATAATTCTACTTACTTGCTAATTTTCTTATACGTACGCACGATGCGGCATTTCTAATATATTTGTTGCTATGTCAAAAAACAACAACAAAAATGTATTTACATAATTCAACAAAGTAGTTATGTCAAAGTTACTTACACAACCTACGGACCTATTCACCCTCTAAACACTTTACTGACAAACTCAATAATCCCTCCACCTCTTGTGACGGATTTATTATTATATATTTATTTTAATATCGACGTTTATTAGATTAAATTTATATTGAGAAACATATATAGCTTATACTGTTAAACATATAATTCGAAACTCCCGCCTATTCTCTAAAGATGTAGAAGATTCTCGAGAGTAAGAATCAACAATATATGTGTGTACATAAACACTAATGTAGCTTTGTATTGTTACGTAATCTGAATGTTCGAGAAACTCTCCACACGCCTATAAATATAACCAACGCCGACGTGCCCAAAAAGAGGGTATCTATTATTGGGTTGCTGTAATTGCTGTGCTATAAACTCTGTAAGCTATAACTGTGATTAACACTTATTAATCGGGCTCTCTTCTTGTTTCCTTTCTTTATCCACCGACAACTGCTGTAATATCTCTTCTTGTTTCTTTTCTTTATCCTCCAACAACTGCTGTAATCTCTCTGCTTTTTTCTTTTCTTTATCCTCCAACAACTGCTGTAATCTCTTTTCTTGTTTATTTTGCTGTTCGAGCTGTCACTGTTGCAAGTTTTTTGCCACTGCTGTTGTCTCTTTTCTTGTTTCTTTTGCTGTTCTTGTTTTTTTAACTTCCCGTAGAAATTCTTTCCGAGAAACTTCAACGATACAAGTCCTTTCTTAATTAAAACTAGTTTATTCTTTCTCAATACAACTTTGCAATACACAGAATTTCCACAGTCACTTTAACTTAAACACACGCTATAATTCACAACGATTCACCCACTTTACTTACATTCACTACCGCTCGCTTTACTCAATTATCTCTCTTTATCTTCCTACAATCTCTCTATCTGCTAGAGGGCACCTAGAAAAGACTAGAGTTGCCAGGAAAAGTCAAGATCCCTCGAGAATCTCATGACGTGTTACCACGTAACTTCCGCTGTCGTAACAATACTCAATTTTGTAAACTTTAGGCATGCGACAACATCACTGAACATTGAGAATCGACGGAGGTTATATTAATGGCTATATATTGTTATACATTTTCAAATGAATATTTTTTCAGATTCATTGTATTTTTGTAATGGTTTCAGTTGTTAGGCGGGTTTTATTGGATTACAGCAGTTGTTGGAGGAAAAGAAAATAAACAAGAAGAGAAATTACAGCAGTTGTTGGAGGAAAAGAAAAGAAACAAGAATAGAGATTACATCAGTGGCAACTGGAACAAGAAAGGAAACAAGAAGTACAAATGGAAAACATTAGTAACTTTCAAAGCGAATTAAATACATTAAAGAATGATCTACTGTCTTTTACACAAGGAGGATATTTTAACCATCGACCTAATCAGCCTCAGACAATGGGAAGCCCCTTCCCAACCCCGCATCTAAACCCTAATGCAGACATCTTCAGTCCTGCTAGAAGTAACATTCCAGACACGAGTGTCAGCAAAGGGGGTGAACTAATACGAAGGAAGCCACAGGAATTCGATGGGAAGTAAAAGAGTAGCCCAAGAGTTGGCGGTGGGTGGTGATGACTAGCTGCCTTCCCTCTAGTCTTACACTGCTAAATTAGGGACGGCTAGCGCAGATAGCCCTCGTGTAGCTTTGCGCGAAATTCCAAAAAACAACAAAACAAACAAGCAAATATACCTAATGAACAATTTTAGTACAGATAGTACCAC
>NW_013669080.1:86519-88676 GCF_000517525.1 Limulus polyphemus
CTGGTAACACGTCATGAGATTCTCGAAGAATCTTGACTTTTCCTGGCAATTCTAGTCCTTTCTAGGTGCCCTCGTTTTTGTATATAAGCCCGGCAAATAAAGCAGAAAAATAATAGCAGATAGAGTGATTGTAGGGAGATAGAGAGAGATAATTGAGTCAAGCGAGCGGTAGTGACCATAAGAAAAGTGCGTGAATCGTTGTGAATTATAGTGTGTGTTTAAGTTAAAGTGACTGTGGAAATTCTATGTATTGCAAAGTTGTATTGAGAAAGAATAAACTAGTTTTAATTAAGAAAGGACTTGTATCACTGAAATTTCTCGGAAAGAATTTCTATGGGAAATTAACAAACGACCAGAGGCATAACAGTATCAAGTATTTTTAAGAAAACATTTCACCATCGTTTTTTCTCAATATATGAATGTAAGGTTCGATGATAGATGGAATCCATAAAATTCATTTACATATTCAGTTGCTATAGCCATGTTTCCTGGTATATAATGAAGACCTTTTAAACTAATCATAAGTATGGTAGTAATTATAGTAGGAATGAGTCAGATATGCAATATATGCAATACAAATTGAAATATCCAACAGACAAATACACCGCAAACAGCATGTAAAAAAAACAACTTTATAAGCACTTTACACACACTTTTGAGTAATAAACAAACCAAATGCACCAAAGCACTTGAGAAAGTCGGTAGAGTAAAAACAAAAATTAACAAAACCACAAATTTTGACTGACTGACTAACGTTGCTGAAAGAGCACAACTCTCTCCTGCCTTCACCTTATGCAAATCTAAATGTACATGACTGAATTAAGCTACCTTGACTAAAAGTGGTTTTCTTAGTTGTACTTATAACCTTGTTAATAACAATAACCATTTTGTAACACTAATATGAGCTAACAATACACTAGTAGCCATATTCTATGATTACGTGCATGCTCTGCAAGTTACCAAGTAACAACCCGCCCTCATATAACTTGCGGATGCACAATTGCTTATGCACACGCGCTATGTAATCAGCCTGCAGCTGTATCAGCTAGTTTAAAAAACGTGGACTACATAGATTCTGTAGAATATAGATAAGTGTAAAAACAGTAATGCTGAATATGCGAGACAGGCCTCAGCCGTTAATCCAACCAAAAGAAAAGGCCCCCATTCTGACTAGATAGCAGTCAAACTAACAAAGATATCAGCAAAAGCTAAGAAATGGCGAGAGATATTTCTAAGAAAAGGTATGAGAAGGATAGGCCTAAAGACCAGTCACTCTCGAGACTTCGTGCCTAAAAAAGCTATCAGACAAGTGTAAAAATATTTTAAAGAAAAATTAGGAAGTAGGATTGGAACACCAGAAAGTGAGGAAACATGGCATGAATGGGCGGAATAATTTTACAATACTTGGTGGTTTTTGACATGATGCAACCTCAAAATGGGTGTGGTCATCATTCCGCACATTATTACGTTTTACTTTGAACTTGAATTGAGTTTTATCAATAGTTAATCCTTTCTAAATACTCAAACAATTTTAAAAATTCAAAAATCAAGAGTTTTGATACTATTATTTTTGGGTCCACCCCTTGCCAGTCAACTAGCTATAATGTCTCCCATAAGCAGAGGATGACTATTAGGCTTTCTGTGTCACTTCCGACACCACATACCATATGGTGCATTTTATAAAGGTCACGTAACTTGATTACATGTATCTGTACTTTGTTGTTGAAACAAAGATCACAATAGAAAAATTTAACTGTATACCCCTCTCATTTAGTTTGAACAATTACCAAGTTGCAAAAAGCACACAAAGTAGGAATGAGGGGAACAATGGCCACACCTACTTTCTAGTTGCATCATGTCAAAAACCACCAAATATTGTAATGCTATCCCGCCATTCCTACCATGTCTTCTTATGTTTTGGTGCTCCCATTCCTACTTCCTAATGTTTGATTTAAATACTTTTTACATTTGTAGTAACTTTAGAATTTACATAATCGTTTCTGTCTTTTTAAATATAACTTAGGAAATTAAGAAAAAGCAAATTATGATTACATAATATCATGCCAAATTTATCGTCCAATTTTAGGTGGTTTATTTCAAGTTAATAGATAGAATAACGAATAACCAACTATACACCTGGAAAAAAGTTAAGCAACC
>NW_013669080.1:89479-93117 GCF_000517525.1 Limulus polyphemus
GACAGGTGATGTTAATTAAACTCATGACTGAAGATTTTTTAAAATATCTAGAAATATTAATCTATCATTAGGACAGGTGATGTTAATTAAACTCATGACTGAAGATTTTTTAAAATATCTAGAAATATTAATCTATCATTAGGACAGGTGATGTTAATTAAACTCATGACTGAAGATTTTCTAAAATATCTAGAAATATTAATCTATCATTAGGACAGGTGATGTTAATTAAACTCATGACTGAAGTTTTTTAAAATATCTAGAAATATTAATCTATCATTAGGACAAGCAATGTTAATTAAACTCATGGCTGAAGATTTTTTTAAAATATCTAGAAATATTAATCTATCTTTAGGACAGGTGATGTTAATTAAACTCATGACTGAATATTTTTTAAAGTATCTAGAAAGATTGTTCTAGCAGATAGACTGTACAATTTCACCTCATAGTGAAAAGTATTTCAAGTATACAGGTAACATATTTTGCTATAGCGTCTTCAAACAATTGCATTACATTAGACTAGACCTGTTACATCAAATATAGATTGCAAGCAATAAAATGTGACCTGAAGTCTTGATAGAAAATATTATAAAATTGTTTGGAAAATCTAACAAAAGAATAAAATATCATGGAATAGGAGTAATAATGATAAAACTAAGTCAGGAAATACTTCGTGGTGAGAAGTCCTTGTTTAGGGAAACACGCCCAAGAATTAATAAAATCCTAGAAGGAACTTGTTTCCCATGGTGATTAATAGTGAATTTGCTGAATCATTGATCGGTCAAACATCAATGAAATGATAGAAGGAAAGCTGTGTCACATGTTAATTAATATTCTATTTACATAACAATTGATCAGTTAAACATAAGTGAAACATAGAAGGAACTACAAGAAGAGAGAAATGTTTGAACACATGTGACAAGAGAATGGACTTATGCGAAAAAAATAGAGCTGTTTGAATGTTTCTCTACGAAATATAACATGTAAGTGAAAGAGATAAAATTTGCATCTTGGAGTTAATTTATGAATAAGTAAAATCCAATATTAGGCTTGTATTTAAACTTTCCTGAAATGTAATGGAAAAGGTCTCAGTATAGTAACTGGCAATTACACTACCTGAAAATGAGGTTAATAAAGTAAAGGTTTACTGTTAACATATAGAAGTAGTTACTTTAAACCAAGAGTACCTGGCTATTTAACTACAGGAGCTGCGAAGGTCTTGAAAATATCCGGTTCTGAAGGTTTGACTATATATATATATATATAGATATATATATATATATATATGTATGTGTACTCAGGACATCTTCTGCAAACTCCCAAATTTTTTTAGGATGAAGAAATAAAATATTGTAAAAACAAAAACACTGGAAATTAGTCACCTTCTTTGTTAGTATCTCGTACATTTAGTTAAATAGGAAACAGCCTTTATGGAGATAGAAATTATGAAACAATAAAAATTGATAGAAAAAACTAAGTTTTGTCCCTTTTGTGACATTGTGGAAAATGAAAGGACTGGCCCAGATCTGTATGGATTACAGAAAAGTGAACTACTTCATAAAGAAGATGCGTCTTTTCGTCTCTATATTGATTATATCCTTGAGTATTTCTTGTCTGAAGCAAATTATTTTTTTAATGATGGACCTGAAGAATAAGTATTAGCGAGTAGAGATATGCATAAATAGCGGAGGAAGTCAACATTTGTAGCAGGTAAAGGACTCTGGTACATTGTTGTTTTAACAATGGGATTCTACATTGTTCTTGAACGTGTTACAGATGAATGGAGTGTACATTTTAGTTGAATTATTGATACACTGTTTCAATTTAATATGATAACACAGATCATACAGTAACATGTAGATAATACAGCAAGTGATAGAAAAAGAAATGAAATGAGAGGTTAGTATCGAAAACAGGAAAAACGAAAGTTAGCTGTGAAAGTAAGCGAAAAGATAGAAAACATGAAAATGTACCTGAATTATAGAGACAATTCAAAGCAACACTGGAAAAAAAATGATAATTAGCTCTGTGGAAAAAGGAAATCAATATTTAGCTTTAGTTTTGAAAGATTTCGTTTGAAAAGTCATTCAAACGAAACGAATTTCATGTTGTAGCCTGATTATCTACAGAAATAATAAAATCGACTCTTTCAAGACATACCGAAAATAAACGATACGTTACGCACATCGGTAAAAAAACACCAATAACGTTAAAAACAGAGAATTGTTATAGAAAACCTTCGAAACTAGAGAAAGCTAAGAAGAAGAATATAGAAAAAGGCTCGCATTTTTCAGAGAACTATCATTCTGTATCTTATATGTCTTGAAATATCTAAATCACGATATGTGTAAATATAGTGTTAAAAATGTCATTTATGAAATGTATTGATATAATTGTCTTTCGAGGGTCTTTAATAGTTGTGTAAACATGATCACAAATCATGTTCTTGCAAATGGCTTAGATAAATAATGATCCGACACAAAGAGTAAAAGAGACAAGAACACGTAAAACGTTAGCTTACTGTAGATAATACAGCAAATGATATTAAATCAGATGAAATGAGAGATATATATCGAAAAGACGAAAAACGAAAGTCGGCACAGGAGGTGGAAACGCGGTGTGTGCAAATGGATGAGACAATCCGAAGAAATATGGTTGAACACTGATCAGTCCATATAACGTAATAAAGATAGTGTGGGAACTGGCAATGGATATTGCGAGTATTAGGAGTCGGGATAGATAAATGGGGGAAGAGAGGAAATCGGCATCTCGACATGGTCGGGATTGTCAGCTTGTAAAGACATAACATAGAGGTTCAGTAGGTGATCAGCTGGTGCCAAAATGCTTCTCGGAGTGTGTACTGTGGTGGCGAGAACATCGGAGTAGATGAGATTGTGGTCACGAAAACATTTATTTACATAGCGATTGGGACTAGGGAGTTTGACACCAAAACCAAGGTGGAGGGCATGGCGCTCTAATATCTGGAGACGAGAGTAGAAGGCCAGAGAAGCTGATATCCAGGCTGTATGTCCAAAGGTCAAGCATGGGGTGATGAATGTCTTGTATGTGTATAGCAGAAGTGCAGGGTTCATGTCCCAGAAAGTATCGGTGAGAGAACGGAGGAGATGAAGATGACGAGAAACCTCATCAGAAAGGGCAGATAGTGTGGCTTCCAAGTAAGTTGCCTATCAAAGACAATGCCAAGACAGGTCACGGAGTCGGAAAGGGGGATCGGGATGTTGTCGACCCGGACATCAAACAGAGACGGGTCGCGGCAAGGGCGAAACTTACGACGTGACGGACCAAAAGAATAGCTCGTGTCTTAGGGACATTGAGGGCCAGCAGTGAGAATAATACAAAAATGAATTTACAGCAGTGTGGAGTAGCTTATTCAGTGTGGACATCGTGGAACAATGGGCTACTAAAGCTGTGTCATCAGCATATTGAAACAGCTGAAGAGTAGGCTGGGGACAAGGCATATCAGCAACATAGAGAATATACCGAAGGGGGGACAACACAGAACCTTGTGGGACTCCAGCATGTAGTGTGAAAGTGCGAGAGAAAAACCCATGAATCGAAATCGCGGCACACCGCCTGTGTAGAAAAGAAGAGATGAGACGAATATAGGGAATAGGAAA
>NW_013669080.1:93878-99429 GCF_000517525.1 Limulus polyphemus
ACACTGAGTCCAAAGTACGCCAGAAATCAAACAGGAGCATGCAGGAGGGTATCGAGCGTTTAAATCATTGGAAAGTGAGTCAGGCAATTTGAGAAACTGATCCAAGGTAGAAAAGTGTGGTCGAAATCCCGCCTGTGTATGTGGCAGCAGGTTATGAGACTCAATGAAGCAAACGTTTTACTGAAAACACTTGTGAGGCTGATAGAACGAGAAGAATTAACATCAGAGGCAGGTTTACCCGGTTTCAGAAAAAGCAGAATAGTGGATAATTTCCAGGAAGCAGGAAAAAATCATGAGGAAAGAAGAAAGGTGTAGAACAATGCAAAAAAAAAGACGAAGGAATTGCATAGGGGCATGACGGACTTGAAGTGATGCCATCAGAACCATGGGCAGAGTTACGACTGTTCTTCAGCACCTGCGGGATATCAACTGCAGTAATAGAAGCATGTAAGAAATCATCGTCAACAACATGGGAAGAACTAGGAGTAAGGTCAACGAGGGAGGCAATGGTTGAGTTCACGATGATTGTAGTGTCACTGTAGTCAAGAATATGATGGTCCGGTAACTGAAAGTTCTGTTCATCAAAAGCAGCAAAATGGTTGGCCTTGTCCAAAGATGTAGAAGGTGCAACACCATCAACAAGTACAGGATAGGAGAGCATCGTTGACCTTTAAGGAGCTTAAAACGGTTCCATAATTGCTAGAAAGAAGAATAACTGAGATTGTTATAGTCCTGATGTCACCACTGATGTCGGACTGCCCAAACAAAGTTACGGGCACTACATTGAAGACTCCTGTACCTTTTCAGCAACAAAGGATTATGAGACCGACGGTATTCATGCAAGAAAGTGGAAGAGTGGTGTAACAGATCTACAGCTCTTCGAGGTAAGGCTGGTTTATGTGGAGCTAAAGAATAAATCGGTATGTGTGTAAAGCACTGGTATCAGAGATAAGAGTGGTGAGAAAGGTGGTGAATGAGTCAACATCTTCTGCTGTAGTAAGAGGTCAATCCATATCAGGTATAGCACTGGCAATGTGTGAAGCATAAGATTTCTAGTCGGCAGAATGAAAATTTAAGTTAGTCCGACGGAAAGCACGAGGAGCGGACAAGGTCTGCAAATGGACACAAAGTTCTATGGGGAGAACACATGTGAAGAGTAATAAGTGGAAACAGGTTGGAAGAAACAAAGACAATATCAGGTGACGAATGAGAAATCGGACGACTATGGGCTGGCAGGGGTAGCAAAGAACCAGAAAGGGAGCATAAGGAGGACTGAAAACGTACAAGTTTGGCAGAGGTCCTACTGTGGTAGTCGACATCAGCAAGAAGAATATAGCTGCGAAACGATTTGTCCAGAAAGGAGAAAAAGGCGTTGGGCAAAGGAACTCTGGGACGAATGTAGTTTGTTGCAATAGTGATGATACGAGAGGGGAAGTAAACAGTGACTATAAAATGTTCAGGGTAAGTGGACTGCAGAAGGGAATGAAGGCGCACGGGAAGGCAAGTACAAGTAGTAAGTTGTCACACCTCCTCAGGCCAGACCCATAGGATGATCATATCGATTAAGAGTGTATCCTGACAAAGGGATCCTTTGAATGGGCTTCAGAAAAGTTTCGTTATGGATAACATAATCATAGGAGCCTCTATCCAACAAGATGTCCAAAAGGGGGAGGTTATGAAGAAGAAAACGAATATTTACAAATAAATACTTCAACACGTAGTCTCTGCCTCTCATAGACGACGAAATAGTAAGTGTGAGTTAAGTCAAGAATAAGTGGTCTGCATGTGAAGGCGAAAGACAGTCTTGGCAGCACGGATAATATTATCTATAACGAATGTACGTTGGAAGGGGAGGAGATTCTGAGATATCAATGTGACAAAACGGATGAAATCCTCCGTGGTAGGAGACATAGCGACAGAGTTGGCAGGATGGGTAATGGCAACAGTGGGTATGCACTGGAGCAACAGAAGCAGGATCATCAGCCTTGAGTGTAAGCTTACCCTAGCACTTGGAGGAAAATGTTCGATGATCAAGATGGCAAGTGTTGCAGAGGGGAGGATAGCTTAAGCGAGAGCATTGGCGAAAGAGATGAGGTCCGCGACAATGAGAAGAAACTGGTTGGTTGGGATAATTAGCAGTGATATGTGAGTTGTATAGTAGGCATCTCTTATAGCGCAGAGCCTGGAGGGCGGGAAACAGGAAGCTTCAATCCGATAGCGTTGGCGGAAAAGAAAGGCTCCACTAGACACGAGATAAACTACAGGGTCACTATTCCCAGCCAAAGCACGAATCATGAAGGTAGGACCAGAAGAATTTTGAATGCGAATGGCACGCGTGACTGATATGTTTTCAAGTAGAAATTCGGAGAGGATCTCTTTTCAGTGATGCCAGGATCAACACCATGGATGGCAAAAGAGAAAAAAGGTGTACGACAAGGAGGAGGCTGTTGTTTTAGAGTAGGAAAGTGAAGCTGAGTGAGCATGGTAGATTGACCCACATTAAGTAGGCCAATTTTGTTAAGCAGAATATTACAAAATTGAAGTTTACCAGTTTTAACAATTATGCCATTTCTCGTTGGAATTAGTTGATGAACAAAGGCAGTATTTAGAAAGTTCGAGGAAGAGGGTCCTGGTTGAGAACTAAGAGGGATCCATGATCGAAAGTAGGAGCACAGTAATCCGAGGAGCTTCAGTAGTTTCCATAGGTCCGAGCGTTTCACCAGAATTGTCGGATCGAGCGGAGGCAGGAATCGACTGAGTAAAAGTGGTAGCGACAGAAACGGTAGAACCAGCAGTAGACAGATGAGAGACAGTAGAAGTAGTTGAACCAGCAGTAGACAGATGAGAGACAGTAGAAGTAGTTGAACCAGCAGTAGACAGATGAGAGACAGTAGAAGTAGTTGAACCAGCAGTAGACAGATGAGAGACAGTAGAAGTAGTTGAACCAGCAGTAGACAGATGAGAGACAGTAGAAGTAGTTGAACCAGCAGTAGACAGATGAGAGACAGTAGAAGTAGTTGAACCAGCAGTAGACAGATGAGAGACGTAGAAGTAGTTGAACCAGAGGACGATGATGAGACAACGGCGCGGAACATCAGTAGTAGTCGAAAAGCTAACCGAGTCCAAACACTCAGCCCAGGAAGGAGAAGCACCAAGGGCTGCAGGTTTCCGAGGTACACTGTCCTTGGGTCGGGAATGAGGTTTTGGATGAACACGTTGATGCGACTGACCCGGTTGATCCGACATAATTTGCCGCTCAATAACTGGAGGCAGCCCAGAATGCATAAACAGAAAGATACATAAATGAAAAAATAAGGAACAAATGAGTAACAACTGTCAAAAATCACTCATCAAAAGGACCCGCACACGAGCAACAAGACGATCCGCAGAACTTTTCCCTCCTCTTTGTTATTTAACACTATTTATATATGCCATTTGGAACAACAACAATTGTTACTGTGGGTATACTATTATTAGAAGCCCGAAAATAACGTTTGTAATTACACAACTCATAAAACATTAGGAGTAGACTTATTACATTTCTGAACAGTAGATTCTTTGTGTAGTGTCGGCGAAATATGAAGAATTACAGAATGCAGAACGATATTTCTCAAAAGAGTCACACGAGTGTTCTTCCTGATTCTCACAGTTAACCCTTGTACTGCATCATTTGTATGATGTTTGACGTGTTCCCTATTATTAAGCATCACTTATGTGTGTTTTTCACACTAACTATTGATTGTGGCATTTTGGGAATCCTTTTCGAAGTGTTCTACACCAAGTTAACAATTTAAGTGTTTTTTCTTTTGTTTTGCGTGTTCTCTACAATTCGATAAGGTTTTTCTTGTTTTTTAAATATTTTAGTATTTTTTTATCCAGCTACCTAACACTCAACGTGTTGCCTAATTATTTTATTATATTCGAGAACTATTTATATAAACCGTGGTTATAGTGTGTACACATGTATTAGGAACCCCAGATGAAAGGTTATATTTCTGAACATTAGATTATCTATGTAGTTTTTCACAGTTAATACTAGTCATATGTGATTTTGATAACTTTTGACCTATTCTATGAATGATTAAATAAGTTTTTTGCTCGTGTCTATTGATTTGCCCAATATTCACACCTAACTTTTCTTTAGCGTGTTTTCCGTTTTTTCTGTACGTAAGTATGGATTTACGGATTTTCTATGAGATTTAGTGTGTTTTGTACAGTTTCCGTGTTCTCTCTCTGTGTTTGTTATTGAATACTATCTATATAAGCCATTTGGAACAACATGAATTGTTACAGTGGATAAACTACTATTAAAAACCTGTAAAGAATGTTCCTAATTACACAGGCCATAAAACATTAGGAGTAACATTATTACATTTCTTAACACTTCATTCTTTGTGTAGTGTAAAGGAAATCTCAAGACTTACAGAATGCAGAACGATATTTCTCTATAGAATCACACGAGTGTTCTGGGTTAACCCTTGTACTGCATGATTTTTTTAATGTTTAAAGTGTTCTCTATTATGAAGCATAGCTTATGCGTGTTTTTCAAACTAACTATCGTTAGGTGCATTTTGGGACTCCTTTTCGATATGTTCTCACCAAGCTAACATTTTAAGTGTTTCTATCTTTTGTTTTGCATGTTCTCTACAATTCGATAATGTTTTTCGTGTTCTTTAAATCTTTTGGTATTTTTCATCCAGCTACCTAACGTTCTTAGACTAATCATTTTCTTTTTTTTTGTGTTCGAAAACTATTTATATAATTCGTCTGAAAAACAACAGTTGTTATGGTGTGTACACATGTATTAAACTCACGAGAAGAAAGGTTATAATTATACATTCAAAATGTACCAAGCGATAGTTAGTGTGAAAAACACGCATAAACGATACTCAGTAATAGAGAACACGTAAATAGTTATAGAGATCATGCGGTACAAGGGTTAACGGTGAGAATCAAGAAAACACTCACATGTTTCTATACAAAAATATCGTCTTGCATTCTGTAAGTTGAGATTTCATTGACACTACACAAAGAATCTAGTGTAAAGAAATATAATAAGGCTACTTCTAATGTCTTATTACCTGTGTAATTAGAAAAAATTATGACGGATTTATTATTCTATATTTATTTTAAAACCGATGTTTAATTAAATTAAACGTAAACAATTTATATATCTAAAACGTTTTTACATTAACAAAATCTCTATCTAAAAAATTTTAATATTAAAAAATTCTCTACCTAAAATATTCTGTACATTACCTGGTTCTCTATGTAAGTAACACTTTAATATTAAGAAATTCTCTACCTAAAATATTCTGTACATTACCTGGTTCTCTATGTAAGTAACACTTTTATATTAAGAAATTCTCTACCTAAAATATTCTGTACATTACCTGGTTCTCTATGTAAGTAACACTTTAATATTAAGAAATTCTCTATCTAAAATATTCTGTACATTACCTGGTTCTCTAATATTCTGTACATTACCTGGTTCTCTAATGTTCTGTACATTACCTGGTTCTCTATGTAAGTAACACTTTTATATTAAGAA
>NW_013669080.1:99949-102791 GCF_000517525.1 Limulus polyphemus
GTGTCTAAATATCTTCTTTCTGTTGTCTAATGTTTTACGTAAAAAATTCTATATTATCATGTTCTCTATATAAAATACTCTTCCTTTATAAAATCCTTTACCAAAAGCCTTCTGTATATTTTCAAGGTTTGCGTCTAAATATCTTCTTTCTGTTGTCTAATGTTTTACGTAAAAATTCTATATTATCATGTTCTCTATATATAATACTCTTTCTTTATAAAATCCTTTACCAAAAGCCTTCTGTATAGTATTCAATCTTCTTCCTCTCTTTCTGTTTACTATCTTGTTCTCTACTTAAAAAGAAAAACTACCAAGTTCTCTACCTACAAAATTATTTATATTGTAAAATTTCCTCTCTAAAATCCCAATGTATCACCAATTTCTCTCTCAAGAACCATCTTACTGTTATAAAATTCTCTAGCTAAAAATTATATTATCAAATTCTCTATCTAAAATATTTTATATTATCTAGTTCTGTGTATAAAAAATGTATTTCTATGTATTTCTAGTTCTCTATCAATATAAAACTATTTCTTTTATCAAATTGTCTAATTAAAAACTTCTGTACCGTTCTGTCATCATGCGTGTTTTTCAGGTTTGGGAAGGCTCGCGGACTTAAGTAAGGAAAAAAGCATTGCTTTAACTTTATTGTATTAATTGTATCATTAGACATCATTGATGTTTTATCTTCATTAATTAGCTTCAATCATCTAATAACTTCATATTCACTGCAGGTATATGGGGACAGATTCCAGAATGGGCCCGGAACAGGCCCTCGACATCCTAAAGGAGTGTGAACAAGATCGAGAGCAGAAGCCGAGGAACCAACAAATTAATTAACTGTATAAGAAGTGTAAACATTTCAACTGAAAGTTATAATAAAGACAATAGACTGTATATTTCACGTCTTACGTAGCCGTCGGTAAGTTCAAACCAGGTAGTGGTGCTGGTTGGAACCGTGTATCTTATGTCCCACTGATGTACATATTAGATGTGTACTATGTGTATCTTATGTCCCACTGATGTACATATTAGATGTGTACTATGTGTATCTTATGTCCCACTGATGTACATATTAGTGTATCTTATGTCCCACTGATGTACATATTAGATGTGTACTATGTGTATCTTATGTCCCACTGATGTACATATTAGATGTGTACTATGTGTATCTTATGTCCCACTGATGTACATATTAGATGTTTACTATGTGTATCTTATGTCCCACTGATGTACATATTAGATGTGTACTAATTTGTACGCACTTCGAAAATCGGTGAATTCCCCTAAGTTTGACTTAGAATCTCTGAATTCCTATGCCTTGTTTAGAGAATGGGCTTCGTACACTACCAAGTACGTTGATTGTTTATACAAACAAAGGTTTTACTCAGTGAAGACGAGTGACTTTAACTTACAACAAATAAATACATAATTATACTTACACGTGCTGTGCTACTATTTGAAAGTAGACATATTTTTCTGTCTGTACATACTTGATATATTTATATTCATACACTAATATCAAACAATTATTTCTTATTAACATCGAACATAAATCATTCTTTCTGTTATCAAATTCTTTATATAAAAACTTCTGTACAAAACTATCTACCTAAAAATCCTTTCTGCTATCGAGTTTATACCTATAAACTTCTTTATATCATCAAGAAATATTATTGTACAGTTAATAATCTCGGCTTGAGGTCTAATTATTATAAGTGACAGCTTTTAAAGTAAGGAAAAATACTGTTTGAAACAGGTACAACGTTTCAATCATTGATGCAATCATTCTCAAGCACACAGATTTCAAGAATAACCACACCAGTGATTGAAACGTCGTAACTGTTTCAAACAATATTTTTCCTTACTGTAAAAACTGTAACTAGTAATAAAAGATACATATAATCAGTAAGTAAATTCAATACAAACCTAAGAGTAAGTCTGTATTTACTACTTTATATACTGGCCAGCACATATTATAATATGAAAGCATTATATTTAAGACGGCAATTTCGATAAAATACAGTTACTTTTCTTTTTTTTATAAAAATCTATTTTCTCGCTAGAATATTTTAAAGACTTTTAGAGGAAAATGGAAATATAATGCAAGTTAGGTTAATGCGAGTATTTAAAAGTACTTATATTTTTTGTTCTATTCCTCCTCTTTCAAGAACAGGGATAACAGGTATATACCTTAAATACAATATAGCAAAAAGTAATATGACAAGACAATTATTACTGAAACTGTATTATCAATAACACTTTAAATAGTTTTTTATAATATAGTGTTGCTATGTAGTGGTCCATCAACTTTGCCAGCGTAAATTGTCGCCCCTGTGATTTCAAGGTGCAGACCTAATTAGAATAATAAAATTTCCAGGCTTATAATTTTTTAAAACTACACGGTAGAAAAACTTGCAGTGTTATAATAAAATCCCCTTTTAGAGAGGAAACGTAATCTATTGGAAAGAAGCTAATTACATATTCGCCATTCTTGGCGAGAGATATTCACCTAGATATACATTTTTGGATAATTGTGAAGTTAAGAAAGGCAAGAAAAGTTTACAAGATAACGTGACCGTACCATCGTTATTGATTAAACGTTAAGGTATGTTAGTAAATATACAAATTACTGTGTGCTCGTTGGCTAGAACTAAGGTGACAACAGTTTTTCAAGTTCTCCACCTTGCACTCGGCAAACAGAGAAAGAGAGATACGTTACTGGCAAACAGAGAAAGAGAGATACGTTACTGGCAAACAGAGAAAGAGAGATACGTTACTGGCAAATAGAGAGAGAGAGAGATACGTTACTGGCAAACAGAGAGAGAGAGAGATACGTTAC
>NW_013669080.1:103722-105516 GCF_000517525.1 Limulus polyphemus
TGGCAAACAGAGAGAGATAGAGAGATACGTTACTGGCAAACAGATAGAGAGATACGTTACTGGCAAACAGAGAGAGATAGAGAGATACGTTACTGGCAAACAGATAGAGAGATACGTTACTGGCAAACAGAGAGAGATACGTAAGGCTAGAATTAATAGCAGAAGATAAAATTCAGTAACCGTAAGTTTGACACTTGAGGGAGATTATACTAATTACATTTGTTGTGGAAAATTAGGTCGTTATATTTTCTGTCTGTAAAGCTTCATATTTCGTTTCAATTTTAATGTTTAATAATAAAAAAACTCTTTTTCTAACTTGCTTGTAATATTAGTTTTGTTGGTATAGAAACTTTGAATTAAACAGACACGTTGATTGTTTATACAAAGGTTTTACTCAGTGAAGACGAATGACTTTAACTTACAACAAATAAATACATAATTATACTTACACGTGCTGTGCTACTATTTGAAAGTAGACATATTTTTCTGTCTGTAGATACTTGATATGTTTATACTCATACACTAATATCAAACAATTATTTCTTATTAACATCGAACTTACTTTACATATAGATTAAAAGTTTAGCCTTATTAGAGGCTTTCATACAATTAAGATAAGGTTGAAAAGAAAGATTCTAATTTTAATAGAAATGTCAGCATAAAATTTACATTATCAAACTTAGTACACGTAAAAACCATTCATGTATATTATGCATGCCCAAAATGATCACTGTTTTTTTTTTTAAATGTTTTTCTCTTTGGTATGGAAGTCGTATCCTACATTTTGCTACAGCTCTCCTTAAATATGAATATAACCTTTAAGTTTTTGTCTTTTAACTGCTTCCTCAAGTATTTAGTATGTTTTAAAATTAAATCATAATGTCAGAAAAAGACAAGTAAAAGAACGTAATTTGTTACGGTTTTTATAGTTAACAACATAAAACATTTTGAATTTGTTGCTATACTGTAATAATCATTGTCAAATTGTGGTACGTTCACTTGGACTTTTCAAAGACTCATTTTCACCGCCTACTCTAAATTTATTACATATATATCTATATCCAAACAATTTATTTTCATATTATGAGATAAAAAATAACAATTAATTAAAGACTATTGTTGGTTTACAACATTGAGTTGCAAAGAAGATTCCTCCAAATTTGTGCAAAGAAATACATGTATGCGCTAGCGACAAAAGTAAGATGAAAATAATTAATGCATTGCAAAAATAACAAATTAATTAAATACCTGTTTTTATACTAAGTATAATTTTCATTGTTTCTCAAAGAACGTGAGTTTCTTAAGCAGGCTGTTCATAAGAGGCCTGAATTTCGTGTTTGACCGTCTTAGAATCAGTATGAAAATAAATGTTCCGTATTTCCAAAGAATATATTCAATTCAGCAGAAACTCTGATGTTCGTGGATGTTTCTTGCAGAAAGCATGTCGAGATGAATAACATGTGTCAATATTATTTTACGAGAAGTTGTTAAGGTAGTGGCAATTTGGTGTAAAAAGTTGTAAACAAGTGTTTATTCTGTTTTTATTAATGTTTAGTTTAATATCATTTAATCCAATTTCGTGAGGAGTGGACGTGATAATAAACTTCTAAACTGGAAAGCAAATCAGGTAAAATTAAAACATCTAATTTTATATTATGTTAACTAGAACAAATAAATTATGTTTCTGGGGAGAACTGAAACAAACTATGCTGATGTTTCTGGGGAGAACTGAAACAAACTATGCTGATGTTTCTGGGGAGAACTGAAACAAACTATGCTGATGTTTCTGGGGAG
>NW_013669080.1:106411-111642 GCF_000517525.1 Limulus polyphemus
GCTGTTACGTTAAACTTATATTAAAGTTTTTCTTCATTACCCATTCAAGCAGTCTCCAAGCATTATTAGTCTCAAAGTGGGTTCCTCGTCATCGAAATATCTTATGTATGTTTCCAATGCTAAATATTCCATATTCAGCTTAGTAACACATTCCTAAATGAAAGCTACAAATATCTATAAGTAGAATCAGTTATTTTTTACTTACTTAAACTATATGGCTTCTAGGTCTAAGGTTTGTTTTTTATACGGACAGTTAAACATGAAAATATTATGTATAAATATATAGATATATATAAATCCATGTGTATTATTCAGGAAAAGAGCTGGCAAAGAGTGAAGGTTAATTTTCAGTAGTTTTTCAGAAGAGACTATATTTTAGCAGAAGGGACGAATATAGCAATCACCATCACGAATATAGCAATCACCATCACAGAGATATCGGGCCTGTCAAATGCGGTTGAGCAAGGTCACATGATTTGCTTGAGCAGTATAAGGTGTTGAAAATTATAAACAACGTTAAACGAATATCAGCTGGTTTCCTTTCTCATTCTTCTTCAGTGAGTATTGAGGTTTTCTTTACTTTCGCATTCACTGTATGTATCCAGCGCTCTCTGTCGGAGGAATGGGTGTCGTTTAGCTGGAGCTGTTTCCCTACGAAGTAGGTCACGTGCTTGGGTATGTCCGAGCTTAAAGTCTGTCTTTCTGTCGCTGGAAGCTGGCGCTGTTTCTTGGCGATGTACGAGTCGAGGGGAGTGAAAGATAGGTTTGTGCAATCTGTCAGTGGAAGTAGCAATTATTGTACTTTCAATGCTAGGACACCGAGAACTTCCTGCTGAGTATGACAAAAATACTTCACCAGATGACATACAAGTTTCTGGAACCTGTAAACTTTCGCTGGAGATGCTGTCAGAGAATCCTCTATGGTGGACACTAGTGGTTAAAAATCTAGGACTAGCAATGGGTCTTCCAAGTGATTGTCCTGTTAAGTTTCGAAAACTCCCTGCTGATGATGCTCTCGGATGATGACTTTCCATGTAAGAAGAATTTCTTACAGGGAGACGATCTCTGGAGTCCATACTGTGACTTTTAAAGCCATCTTCAAATGTGAGTTTTCTGGGAGATAATCTATTCCGTGTTTTTTGTCCTTTAGATTCATCACAGACCTTGAGCTTCACTGATTTGTTAGGCAAGTACAAATCCATGGACATAGAGTCATTTGATTCATTATGCTTCTCTTTTGGGTCATGAAGCACTGCTTTAGGGGTTTCTTCAAAGGAAACATTTTCTCTGAAACTAGGAGAACGTGCTGTGCTTTCTACTGCCCCCACATCATGAGACACGTGTCGCTTCAGTATTGGTCTTGGACAGTCCATAGAAATGGCTTGACGATAAAGATGTGAAGCAGTAGTTAGAGTGCGTGGTTTAACACCAGCGACCATCATACTTCTAGAAGATCTGTCTCCTGGCGAATGGTCTGACTTGGGGACAGTAAGGGTGTCCCGATCTTTCAGAAGGGCCTCGTGCTCTTGACCTTGGGCACTATTTGGATGACTGTACAACTTTGGAAAAGAAGGTTCAGAAGGACATTTGTGAATTCCAGACTTGCCTTCTCCGAGAAGCTTGGAGGAATCAACGCTAGTTTGGAGATACTTACTGAAGTTGATTAATGCTCTAGTTACAGCAGAACGATCGTTGTTGTCATTACTTTTAGTCGCAGTAGGTTGAGCTAAGAATCGTTCCCACGATGTTTCGCTTGAACGGCCTGATGCTACTCGACTGTCTCCCTTGGCAGCATGTACCCTTGTCTTACGAAACCAAACAGGCACAATCTTAGCAGCTGTATCACGAGCTTCGAAAGTCATGACACAAGCAGCAACAATGATAAATCCCCCAATTCCCATCACAATAGGACCCAGGTATGTAAGACTCGTCAAGTGGTAATTTCGATTTTTATTAGTGACTAAAATGGTAGTATTTCCCCTTTTTTCTTCCATCTTGGAAAGGTGGTCAGAGTAAAAGCCTATTGTAGCCATTCCAGAGCCAACTAATATAAGCACCAATCCCGAGGTCAGCGCTTTGCATGCTGCCCACAAACACCTCTCTGTCACTTTCCCTCGAACCGCTGTGATACTCCAGGTTGTCCGTGCATCTGGCCGCAGATGTTTCATTCGACTTCTTTTTTTCTCTTTTTCTGACTTTACCTGTGCACAGCTGGCATCTGAGCTCCGAGACTCTTTACCGGTTTTTTTAGAAACATCAGCGAGGTTATTTTGAAGACCCTCACTATTGCTAATTTCTTTTACTTCGTCACATTTTTTCTCACTGTTTTCAGACTCGCCCTTGGCCTTTTCTGTGTGGTTCACTTTCATAGTTTGAGGTATGTCGTTAGGGGGGTCAATAACATCTGTTGCACTAGTTTCAGATAAAAGAGAATCCCCTGATTCATTAGGCAAATCAACCATATGCTTCAAATTAGTTTTATCTGTCAATGATCCACGTAATCTTCCAGGCATGTCATAATTATGTTTCACGTTTTTATCATCTGTCACGAATTCAGGAACTTTACCAGGACAATCATGGTTATATATCAAATCATTATTGTCCATCAATGCTTCATTGGTCTCAGGGAGAAAATCAACCTCACACCCCACTTTATTGTTGGTTCTCAGGAGCTCAGTAAAGCTAACAGGGGAATCAGTATTGTCACGTTTTAGGGGAACAACAATTTCATCGTGGAGGTGAAACGTATCCTTCGTAGAACTAGTGGTTATTGAAATGTCGTTTTCTTCCTTAGACGTCTCTACATTGTAGCTCTCTATAATTTTTGAAGTTTTGGCACTTTGATTCACATCTGGACCACTGGCTTGTTGTTTATGCTGGCTATTTTCCTCATATGTTTTTGGATAAACCAAATCACAGTATGATTTACCTTTACAATTAGCACCAGAGTCTGGAGAGGTCTTGTCAAGTATATTTGAAAATGTTGGGTTCTTTTCTCTCTCGGCCTTGGGACTTACATTCGTTTCCTCTCGAGATAAATCCACACGTTGACCAGCTTCCATGATAGAGGATGAATCCTGAAAGAAAAAGAAGACTTCATGTCACTCTTATATCTAAGACAGTTAACAAATATAACATGATATGTTTTCTTTTACTTCAAATCCATTTCTTACAATTGGATACCCTGTAAAAAAAACCTTCCAACATGATCATAATTGTCTAGATAATAAGTTCCGTCAGCGAATATGAATGAATGATTTTAAATTTGGTCCTTTAACCGGTATTAAATTCCTGGTGATTAGTCTTTGCAACTTAATAATGGTTACTTTCTAGATTACCTGATATTTTTGTTTCTTATTTCATTGATAGATAAACATAGATAACCTTGTATACCGCCGGATAGTAGGATTATTGTATCTGGGTTTTTAATTTTTTGATAGATAAACATAGATAACCTTGTATACCGCCGGATAGTAGGATTATTGTATCTGGGTTTTTAATTTTTTGATAGATAAACATAGATAACCTTGTATACCGCTGGATAATAGGATTATTGTATCTGGGTTTTTAATTTTTTGATAGATAACCTTGTATACCGCCGGATAGTAGGATTATTGTATCTGGGTTTTTAATTTTTTGATAGATAAACATAGATAACCTTGTATACCGCCGGATAGTAGGATTATTGTATCTGGGTTTTAATTTTTTGATAGATAAACATAGATAACCTTGTATACCGCTGGATAATAGGATTGTCGAGTCTGGGGTTTAGTGATAAAAAAAAAGAGACAGTATTGAGGCCAACATAACTTACTGCAAAGATCTTCAGCGACAGTAACGCAGTGGACGATCGATAGCTGAATGGAGTTTCTTTTATTTGTTTGACTAGACCCATTTATTTGCAGAGAAAATATGGAAGTTTTTGGAAAGCGCCCACTTCATGTACGCCACTTAAGCCTCGGCTGGTATGACAGTGAAGAAGACCAATAATAAAACCTATTACGAAAGACAGGTGTGATATTATAACGCCGGTGCGTTAAAAGTAATTATGCCTTGGTTGCTTATTTGTTCGTTTGTTTTAACGCAAATGCATATTAAGCTAACTGCTATGTCCACCGCGGGGTATCGAATCCAAAATTTTAGCGTTATAAGTCCGTAAACTTATCACTATCTAACTGGGGGACTTTTATAAAGTAACGTTAGTCAACGACTTAAGTGAAATGACTTACTATTACAAAAGTCGATTTAATTCATAAAAAGAACATCTATGTAACAGGTAACAAACGATCACGTGACCGTGAAGATTCAAATAAAATGTATATGACAATAGATTTGTCTTCTGGTCAAAAAAGCACTTTAGAATATTATAGCAAAACATTTATTTTGCTCGAAACAAGAAAAAAAGGAAAGACCTCGGATAGTTCTAATAAAAATATCTGGTCTAATCACTAAAAAGGGGGCTCGGGAAGTCATTAAAAACTAAATCTACTAGAAGAAAGGACTCGAAGGTCTTTTAAAATACTTATCTTGAATAACACATAAAAATAACAAAATTAAATCGTGAGTTATACAAAACATTTATGTTTAATACACTAAAAGCTAATAAAGGGAGGATCGGGGAGTTTTAGAAACCCATCATCTTGTTTAATACACTAAATTCACTAAGATAAGGGACTCTGAAAGATAATTAGACGTTCATCTTCTCTATTACGTGAACATGGGCTGGCTTCTCCTTACAAATTTTGTTTAATACACTAAAGCTAATAAAGGGAAGGATCGGGGAGTTTTAGAAACCCATCATCTTGTTTAATACACTAAATCCACTATGATAAGGGACTCTGAAAGATAATTAGACGTTCATCTTCTCTATTACGTGAACATGGGCTGGCTTATCCTTACAAATTTTGTTTAATACACTAAAGCTAATAAAGGGGAGGATCGGGGAGTTTTAGAAACCCATCATCTTGTTTAATACACCAAAATAAGAAATTTAAAACTTATTTTTTTAAAAGCACTCATTTTCTTTAATACAAGTAGTATGTCTGCATGACCTGTGGCCAATGAGTGGGTGGGGCATCTGGAGAAAAAGATGAATGGTAATGCCCAGAGGGGTATTCTGATCTCAGTTAATCTCAGTTGCAAGTATTTCATATACAATATTTACGATATTGTGGTCAACTTTAAGTGACAACTTCATATTATGTTTTCATTTATTCAATAATAGAAAAAAC
>NW_013669080.1:112082-114461 GCF_000517525.1 Limulus polyphemus
ATACGTTTCAACGTGCGATTAAAAGTGATGTCCCAATGTTATGATCTCAGTTGCAAGTATTTCATATACAATATTTACGATATTGTGGTCAACTTTAAGTGACAACTTCATATTATGTTTTCATTTATTCAATAATAGAAAAAACGATTATAATATGTGAAATCAATGATTTGTGTTTCTTCGAGAATGTCATAGTTTCATTGTTCGTACTCCTTATTTCATGGTTTAATTTACAGTCTTATAAACCACGTGATAATTTGTATACAGATGTCAAACTTTAGATATTTGTACGGCATGCATCATGATGACTAACTAAAGATAATATGTTTTTTTTATATATATAAACGATACGACGGTTTTAAGTTATGTTCAATTTGATATTGTCCATATATTCTTAAGTAGGGCCGTTTTCTTCTTAAACCACATAATTTTTACCCAGCAGATATTAAACTCTATATGAAACATGTTATTCTAATTAATGTCAGTAATATGAAGATTGTCAACATGAAAAATAAACTAAAGCTATAAACGAACATGCAACATGTGTAAAATAAACTTTTAATTATAGGTTCAGTGTACACTAAACAGAAAATGAATATATGCAATATGCACACACACACAAAAGATCTAGGAAAATTATTTTAGTATCAATGCGTGGCGCGAAATAATTTAGTGGTGCTTTAATTTGTAGGTAAGTTTAGAGCAAGAAGTTTGTGCTAGAGAATCTCAAAGTTTTGTAAGCTTTAAATACTTAGCATAAGTTCTTTATATCTTAACACAAAAAGTGATACTGCCTTGTAAAGGCCTTGCGTTTTGTGTTTGTATTTCAGAGTGAATCAAAATGTCCTTCATACAAAAACACAGTATTCTGCAAATATAGAAGTTGTGATCTAATGTTAGTTTTTGACAAAATGATAAGTGTTGCATACTTATTTTACTTCATTCATATAACAGAGGAATATGTCTTGAAAAGCGTTGCAGCAGTATATGGAACTTATGCATATGATATCACAGGTCTTGTGTTGTATCACATTCAAAGAATGCGCTTTACTTGCCGGCATCCTTTGATCTCCAATACGAGATAATCCTACATTGAAAAGGCTCTTTAGATGAAAATCGAACAGGCCTTCTACTAGCACATCATTTTCAATGAACAATGGACTCGTGCAATTCTTATAAAATATTTGGAAGTCATCCTGTTTAATAAACGTTACAAAACATTTACATTGTTTAATACAAAAGTCTCAAATGAAGAAATTCTGAAAATCTTTCCAAAACACTTACTTTGATATACGATAATCAACAAAGAAGGGACTCGCGAATACATTACGAAACACTTGTTTATCACACTGAAGTCGCTAATTAAGGAATTCTTAAAATCCTCACAAAACAGACATGTCGTTTAATGCATCAAAGTTAATAATAAAGGGGGCTCGTTAATTCCTTAAAAAATACTTATTCTGTTTAATACAGAATCTATATACAAAAACGTTTTTTAAAGAAATTTTCAAACCCTCTTCCGTTCAGTACATCAAAGCAACTAACAAGAAGCCCTTGAAAAATACACATACATCATAATGAAACTGAATCCACTAAAAAAATTGACTCGGGAAATTACTACAAAATATTAATCTTGTTTAATGCACCAAAGTGTATTATTGATTAATAAGGGGTCCAGTAAGTTCTTACAAAACACTCGTGTTCTTTAATAAATTAAATTCACGAAAAGAAGGGGCTCGGGAAGTCTCTAGAAAATATATACGTTTTTGGTTCCAATGTTCAATGGCTCTCAATCCATTTTTGCAAATAAAATAGAAATATAAAATAAAACTGAACTTTGAGACGTTGGGTGTATTATATGGGTGATGGTTAAATACACTCTTAGCTTAGAGTATCATAAGAGTTTACCTGGGTATTATATATATATTAGTTGCTCTGTTCTATCAGTTCATAGTTAGGGATGCGGTTAGTGCATATAGCAGTTACATATGTGGCATTCACTGGCAATGCTACATAACTGTTTTTTAAAACAAGGACCCATTTCTCATTAACATTTGAGAATATTCAAGTCACACAAATCTTGTTGTGAATCACAAAATAAAACACCTTTGGGGCAATGAAATTTCCCTCATATTTAAATGTAATTGAATAACAATACTGTCCAATTACGTAGGATAGTGTATTATGGGATTAATTACGTAGGATAGTGTATTATGTGATTAATTACGTAGGATAGAGTATTATGTGATAATTAAGTAGGATAGTGTATTATGTGATAATTAAGTAGGATAGTGTATTATGTGATTAATTACGTAGGATAGTGTATTATGTGATTAATTACGTAGGATAGTGTATTATGTGATTAATTACGTAGGATAG
>NW_013669080.1:115288-123944 GCF_000517525.1 Limulus polyphemus
AGTTACGTAGGATAGTTTATTATGTGATTAGTTACGTAGGATAGTGTATTATGTGATTAGTTACGTAGGATAGTTTATTATGTGATTAGTTACGTAGGATAGTGTATTATGTGATTAGTTACGTAGGATAGTGTATTATGTGATTAGTTACGTAGGATAGTGTATTATGTGGTTAATTACGTAGGATAGTGTATCATGTGATTAATTATGTAGAATATTGTATTATGTGATTAATTACGTAGGATAGTGTATTATGTGATTAATTAGGTAGGATAGTGTATTATGTGATTAATTACGTAGGATAGTGTATTATGTGATTAATTATGTAGGATAGTGTATTATGTGATTAATTACGTAGGATAGTGTACTATGTGATTAATTACGTAGAAAAGTGTATTATGTGATTAATTACGTAGAAAAGTGTATTATGTGATTAATTACGTAGGATAGTGTATTATGTGATTAATTACGTAGGATAGTGTATTATGTGATTAATTACGTAGGATAGTGTATTGTGTGATTGATGGACTCGTGAATGACATTGTAGATATTTGGCTTTAGGTTATTTAGAACAAGTGTGTCTTATGGAGCGTCGTTAAAGTCATTGTAAAAAAAAATTGCATTGTGCTGCATCTTTTTGATGGGCAGTTTTAATGATAATCTTAAAATCAAGAACACTGTGTCGCAGATGACTTTGTAAACCACCATAGAACAATAAACAAGGACACCCAGTGGGTATAACTTTCAAATCCATCTCCTGTCTAGCGAGGAGTATCAGTTCCTCGTGTGGTGTACATTATGAAGGAACCAAGACTATTTTGAGTGATTGTTTGGAGAAACTGAAAGTTCTTGTAGTGAATTTAGCTCAAGCTACAAACCAGTAACAAGCCATTCAAGCTTCGCATGGTGAACTGAAAGATCCTTGCAAAGATATAACAGGCACAGCAGTAGTTGTGGTGGGTTTGGAAATGAAGTTCAAAGTGTCATATTTTCGGGGAAGCTACCAAAAAAGCTACGAGGAAAGACGGAAAAGCTAGCATGATGCTACAGTGATGTACTACACCATGGATGATGAAGCAATATGCAACAACGTGTACTTTGAAAACCTAGTCAAAATAAACACAGAAGAGCATGGGAAGACTGTGCTGTCTCACCGGATTTGATTTTGATGAGGATAAAAAGTGATATCTCATTCATCGAACAAGTGATTTTGGGGTGTGACAGTGTCACATGTTACTTTAGAAAAGACCTTTAGAAAAGGCATTTTTTAAATTAATGTCTTCATGTATCCGATATTCCATCTCAATTTCACTGAAAGATGGACATACAACAAGAAGCATGACACATGAGTAAACAAGTCTTTTACAAAGATTAATTGTACTTTATAACAATGATTTGTAGATGCTAGTTCATTAGCACATTGCTTCATATATATATATATATTTCAGTCACGACCAATCACAACCATTCGACAAGCAACACTCCTCATCCATATACCAGAACATAATCCTGCAGTGCTCTCGATTTTCGTATGAGGAGATTGTTAATCGATCTAGTGTCAAAGAACAAAACATTTCAAAGACGAAAACCACAAATGTGCTTCATAGAAGTATAAAAACTCAAACAGCAGAGTATTCAGGAGAGCTATGAGCTTCAAAACTAAAAACCAACAAACTTAGAACAGTCTATTTGCGGATTATGGTGTTAAGGTTATTAAAGGATTTTTGATTATTCAAAAAAGAATTGCAATAGAGCTGAGTACATCCCTTAGTACTGATAACAAGGATTTGAATATAGCAAAGTTCACGAGCTTCAATAGCTGTTTTTATGAGAAAGATGGTAGAAAGATCTGAAATAAGCCATATATTTGTGAAATACTCCAATGGATCTCCATTGAACTTTTGTATTTGATTTACTTAAAGGTAGTTTTGTAAATCAGATTATGCCATTTCTTTGCAAGCAAAGCTGATTGAGAGTTTCATTCCTGATCTGAACAATTATGAGACGGAAACAAATATCCTTACACAGGTTTCATTTGCTATATAATAATGACTTAATAGAGTTCTGCTTTCAGGCTAGGAACAACAAATATCTCTGGCTATTTGATGAAATAATGCATCACCAAACTGAATGTTTTCTCACTGTTGATATGTAGTAGAGGACCAAGCACATCGACAAAAAACTCTCTCAAGTGGTGCTTCAACACAGAATTTCTGTAGTTACCCATGTTGTTTCTTTTGTGAATCTGTTTGCTCACAGCACATTTCACATGATAATACCAATCCTCTATAGATTTCTGCCAGCCAACCCAGTAAAATCATTCTCTTATCCTCTCTAGCGTATTTGTGAAATCTAAATTCTCAGATCTTGAAAGATTGTAGAGATGATGAGTAACTGTGGAAGTACTAACTAAATTCATTTCTCTATGCCCATAACTTCTCATTTTGACAGCATAATTTTTCTCATAGGCACCAGCATAAGTAGGTCTTCAAAACTTGAGTTTTTCTAGTAATTTTTGCATAGGACGAAATATGACAGAGGATGATATTTACGAAGCATTGATAGAAGACACATAAACTAAGAAATCTTCTTTCGTCAGATCTTTGTTGGATCTGTAGACTCTCCCTCTCTACAGATTAGGTGTATCAGGAAACTCATTTGTTAATATAACAATTCATAGTTCTTATGATTCAGCTTAAGATTACTTATCTACATTGATCCAGTACTTTTCGCAGTCCAGTACAAGTGTCATTGAAGGTCTTTCTGAAGGTCATTATGTCATACAAATACATTAGTATGACATTCCAGGGAAGTCCAGAGAGAACAAATTTAATTCATAATTCAAATATAACAGGTTCATCGTATAAACAAAATAGTAACATGATAAATTGATATATCCCATTTTCGGAATTAAAGGCTGTCTTTTTCTCGACTAGCTTCTCAACTTGCTCTCGTCAGTATCCACTCTTCAAATCCAACACTGAAAACAATTTTGACACAGAAAAAGCATTACAACTAGAGTCAATCCTTGGCAGTGGGTAAGCATCATTCTTTGTGACTTCATTCATTTTTGGGTAGTAGTCCACATGGAACATAATTGATCCATTCTTCTTTCAGTAAAATTAGTGACGCTCATATTCTACTCTTAGGTTTTGTTACTCCTTGTTCTTTCATGGCTTTTATTTCTTTAACAACCTCAACCTGTTTTGCAACTGGAAATCACATAGCCAACTAATATATTGGGGGCTTCGTCTTCAGTATCAACCTTATAAGATATTTTATTTGTCTAACTTAGGCCATGACGTCCATCTTGGTATTCTAGGAGCAAATTAAGTAATCTATAGCATTGATTTGATGTAAAACTGTTACTATTGATGTCACATAGCTCCAGTAAATGAGGTTACCAGCTCTCTACCTCATGTGAAAATTTAACATATGAATACCTGCATATTGTTTTTAAGGTGACTACTTCTAATGTTTCTTAGTGTAGAAGTAATATTCGTACAATTTGTGATGTTCTATCCAGAAATGACTCAGGAGGTTTTCCAACCACTAACCTCTCAGGACAAGTTGGAGAGTTTGGTTCTATCATACTATAGTCACTATATCTAAAACGTTGTTTCGAATAAATCTTGTTATGAGTATTTCGTTTCTTCTTGGTATAATAATTTTTTCTTGTTATCAGTCGCAGTTCAACATCTGCTTGTGTGGTGTAAAGGGATTTCCTAGTCATGGATTGGGTAGCTATTTGAAGTGTGTCAAACTAAAAACTTGTGTTTCTCCGTGAAGTTTAATTTCAACATACACTCTTCCCTAATGTCATTTATCCACACTTCATTTTCTGTATAGAAGCTTCCCACAGTGAAAGTGGTTCTATATTTCTTTTTGCTGGAATTTTATGAATATTTGCTGTTTGCATTAATCAGTCTTATCGCATTATATTTGGAGGCAATTTTCCAGTTTTCTTTATCAGATCAGGTGGAAGAATGATAACCATAGAACTAATATCAATCATCGTGTTACAAAGCTTCCAATCAATGAATTCATTACCTTGTTGGCTGTTTGGTTTTTAAATAACGAACTCCTCAAATAACCATAGAACTAATATCAATCATCGTGTTACAAAGCTTCCAATCAATGAATTCATTACCTTGTTGGCTGGTTGTTTTTAAATAACGAACTCCTCAAATAACCATAGAACTAATACCAAACATCATGTTACAAAGCTTCCAATCAACGAATTCATTAGCTTGTTGGCTGGTTGTTTTTAAATAACGAACTCCTCAAATAACCATAGAACTAATACCAAACATCATGTTACAAAGCTTCCAATCAATGAATTCATTAGCTTGTTGGCTGTTTGTTTTTTAAATAACGAACTTCTCAAATAACTATAGAACTAATATCAAACATCATGTTACAAAGCTTCCAATCAATGAATTCATTAGCTTGTTGGCTGTTTGTTTTTTAAATAACGAACTTCTCAAATAACTATAGAACTAATACCAAACATCGTGTTAGAAAGCTTCCAATCAATGAATTCATTAGCTTGTTGGCTGGTTGTTTTTAAAATAACGAACTCCTTATCTCAGTTGGAATAAATGAAGTATTCTTAGCTGAGCTATGACTACTAAATCCAGCGTATTTCTGTATATTGATGTCCGGAAGGTCCTGGTTGTACCTTTGATCTTTTGGGTTCTGGAACTCATTTCAAGGGTATAATATCTTTGGTTTACCATTATATATATTGATTCAGCACAGTTTTGGCTGTAATGTCCGTGTTTTCTACAGTTATAACAGTTTCATTTTTCTACCTTCCTTTGGGGACAGCATTTAGTTCTGATAGGATTTTATCTGAATTTCCTGGTAATATGTCCTTTAATTTGGAGTTGAAACACCTGCTGTGGGTTATGTATTCCATTCCGAGTGAAAACACAATATTCTATTAATACTTCTAGTTCTTCTAGGCTTCCGTCAGATGGACTTAATGTTTCCATACAGTTTGATTTGACATTCCCATATATCTTGATGGTGCTTTTAGTTGTTTATCTGCAACTTGACTTCCGCTGCCAAATGATCAGCTCTCTTTAAAGATATGTACCTACTTTGCTTTAGACAAGTTCGCAAACCTTGTCTCCAATAGGGTATATCTAAATTGGTTGTGTGCCAATGAATCCATCAGTTCACATAGAGGATCTAGATAAGGTAGATAGGCAATTCTTTCCATATTCTACGGCAAGTTTAACCCGAATCTAATCGGTTTACAAACTTCCTTCTGATGTAACACTCAATATGTTTTGATAAGGTGACAATTAACACCTGTTAGTTATGTCACTCTGCATGAGGGTTTCTTATTGTTGTTAAAATGTGCATTAAGATTTAGAGTTTATTGTTCACAACTTAAACTGTTCACCTTTCTTGATTCAATAATGTTGTTGAACGGCTTGCTAAATTCCGTAATTTGATGAAGTAATGGTGTAGCCAGAATAGTACAGGTAGGTCGTACAACACTAGTGCTAACATGGCATAGTTGACGATGTTTGAGTTTGGAATTCTTGAGCAGATACGTAGAAAGATGTGACTGGTTTGATCATTGCATTCATCAGTTCCTTTTCTAGATAATTCATCCTAGACAGGACGTCCTTTACTACACTTAGATATTCTCTAATATTGGTGTAATAATCCACTTGTACTTCATTTACATTGTTTTCTACTTCCCTTACTGCAACATGTAACGGTTACATTCCGTTAATGCACCTGATGAATAGAATGAAAAGTTTTTAAAAACGTTATTACTTGTTTTGTCTTTTTACTTTCGTGACTTTGTTCTTGTAATCTTTATTTGGTTTTGTTTTTAATTAAATTGATTCTTGTTCATAATCCTTCTGTAAATGTGTCTCATTCTTGTAATTTCTCTGTTAAATTTCTTTCTTCTTGACGTTCCTTTAATGTGCATCTCATTTTCCAAGTTTTCTTTTTCTTTCAGATCTTTTAATTTTTATGTCTTTCCACTGTTTCATCAGTTTCTTAAATCTTCAGTTTCGCTTCGACCACATTCAGTCCCTTTATTATAGCTAAACTTTTTTTTTATTTCTTAGAGTTTAAGATCAACAAATTTCACGGTTTTACGTAACTAATAGTACACCTCAGTTCACAACTAAACAACAAAAATTCCACTTACTTGCCAGTTTCGTATTTTTCTTCGTTGCAAAAGCAAACTCAAACTTTATAGCACTAAACTAATTGGCTGACATCAACTGACAAACTGAGTATATCATGCACTGATTACTCGTTAACTGATTAATTTGTTAGATGTAGCCTAACTCGCTCTTTATATATCGCTCAAGTTAATCTAAAGCTTTGAAGAAAATTCCAGAATGGAAGTTCAAACCTCCTTCTGTCCAAACAATAATACTAATATCTAAAATAAAATCATAGTAAGAATGTACTTCATATACACTTATGACTGTAATAGATATGTATAACGTTATTAATATGTGAACATTAATATACATATTAAATAATATATTGGCTTAAAAATATCACTTTTCCTAATTTTTATTTTCTTTACAATTATCACGGAATTAGCTTATAATGTTTAAATATTTTCTAGTTAGTATTATATCCATGTTAGTTGCCAACAAGCTAAAGTACCCGTCCCCAGTGACGGGAAAGTTTAAGTTAATCTATCAATTTATATTATTTCATGGACTTTAAAAAGGTTAATTGTGTTATACTCTTGGTTTCTCTCAGAGTCAAAGCTCTGAGCTACTTATACTGCCCACCGCGAAAGATAATTGTTGAGCATTTTACTCATGCTAAGAGTCGATCAACAATAACAAACAGTAAATCTACATTTTTATTCTTTGAGTCACGTCACATTTTGAAATGTCAATAATAGTGTGATTAAATCCTAACAATTTAGTGTGGAGTTTCCTATTTACAAAATAAAATTTGGCATCAACATTATTCATTTCAAACGTGAATGTTGAGCTTTGCCTGCGTACGCAACTTTTCAAACGCAATGAGGGAAGCAGTCGCCGTAAACAGGAGACAGACCAACGAACTGAATAACACCACGTCTCGCAATGTGTATATGTAAGATAGATTAGTCTTGATTTTAACACTTAGAATATGCGGCTTCAACAGTGACAGCTGGAAGATTTGAATTTTGTATTAAAATTATTTTATATAAGTAATTAAGGCTATTTTATAGTATCACTGTACATACTTTAGTATTAATATTTCTTTTTCATATATTTTGGTCTATCCATTTCATTTATTTGTTGAAAAACGACTTATCCCTTAACTCTTTCTGTATACTATACCTATCACTGTTATAAAATCAAACTCTGTTTGATATGTTTTCAACAATGGTTTTTATGTTACGTTGCTTAGCAACAAAAGTATAACCTGACATTGTGGTTAGTCTGTGTACTAGAAATTTAAAATGCAATGTATAGACAGCAAAACTGGAAAAATATTTCTTGATTTGTTAATTTAGTATCATCGTTGATTAAAAAGGTATGTCTCATATGTGTTTTTAAAAATTAGGGTTGGTTGAAAGCTAGATTATAAAAATTATGTTTTGGCCAAACAAATGTTTTTGTCGTTCTTTAGACTGCAGTTGGCTATGGTGTATATGATAAATTAAATAATATGTTGATGTTGAAGAATCGCCATTTTTTAAATATTTGTATTTAAAGAAGGATGACGTTTCGAGCTAGCGGCCCCCCAGTGACACAGCGGTTATGTCTGCGGACTTACAACGCTAGAAACCGGGTTTCGATACCCGTGGTGGGCAGAGCACAGATAGCCCTTGTGTAGCTTTGTGCATAATTAAAAACAAACAAACAAACAAAAACAAATCGAGCTAGCGCTCTTTGTCAGATCGTACAGCATTCACCAATGGCACATGCACAGAACTCAACGAATTTGTATTTGGAATGTTGAACGTGAAAATTCTAAGCAAAATTACATTTATTGTATAAAAATTACAAGTAATGAAAAGATAAAACAGATAGCAGTTAAAATTTAGACAAAAAATAGAAATATATAGAAAATAAATGCGTTCATTTAAACCAGATGGTTGGAGGGTCCCCAGACTGTAGATTAATCTCCTGTCCAGTCTTTCTCTTTTGTGAATGTCGGTTGGAACACTAATAAGTCCAAAAATCGGAAAGTCCTCAACTGTATGGTTGTTGATGGTGAAATGTTTGCCTATTGGTATATCTTGGTTCCCCAGTTTAATATGGTTTAGATGTTCTCGTGCTCGATCACCGAGTGGGCAGCTTGTTTATATAATATCTCTTGCAAATTATACAGTAAATGATTGTTAGGTATTAGAATTTCAAATAGCCTTAAATTGAGTTAACTGATAAATTTAAATTTAATAGTTAAATTGTACTTTGTATTTAATAGTTAAATTGTACTTTGTATTTAATAGTGTTGCGTCAGCGAGGTCACGTGACTAGTATCACGCTAACTGTTTCTAGAAATATCCTGTTCCTTCAAGAATGCCCTAGCATTTACTAGATATGTGTTAGTCTTGTATATATAAGACGTTCACAACGTGACGGGAGAGCAGTGTAATAAGTAATTGAACTGCAGTCAGAGAGTGTGTAATTGAACGGAGTATTGTTGAAGCCGAGCTCGC
>NW_013669080.1:124944-126523 GCF_000517525.1 Limulus polyphemus
GGATAAAATGTGGTCGGCGAGGTAAGCCAAAAGTGGTGCATGCCAACAGGCTTTGGCGTTATCACAGTCCAGGACATTTCATTTGGGATGAAGTGTCACCTGAAAAAGCCAACATCGAAGAAGAAACTCTACTCAGTTTTGAGAAGGGAAACGGTGAAGCTCTTGATGAAGTTACTATCAATGATATGACTGTTATCGACGATAGGACATTTCATTATGAAGCAGATGAACCCCATATGAAGCAGAAGCCGACGAAGCAGAGACCAGTACGGAAGAAGATACGTCCCGTAAAATTAGGAGACTTTGTTGAATTGTAATTTTGTGTTTGTAATTCTGTACATTTAACGAAGTTATTGTTAATTGTTATTGGTTTATTGTAAGTGGCTATTGTTCGGGACGAACAATACTAAGGAGGGGGCAGTGTTGTGTCAGCGAGGTCACGTGACTAGTATCACGCCATCTGTTTCTAGAAATATCCTGTTCCTTCAAGAATGCCCTAGCATTTACTAGATATGTGTTAGTCTTGTATATATAAGACGTTCACAACGTGACGGGAGAGCAGTGTAATAAGTACTTGAACTGCAGTCAGAGAGTGTGTAATTGAATGGAGTATTGTTGAAGCCGAGCTCGCGAGACGTTTGTTATAGAGCGACTGTTGGAATTAAGTGTATCACAAAGTTATATTCAGAAAGAATAAACCAGTTTTATTTAAGAAAGGACTTGTGTCGCTAAAGTTTCGTCGAAACGAATTTACGGAAAAATTAACTAACGAACAGAGACGTAACAATAGTTAAATTGTACTTTGTATTTAATAGTCAAATTGTACTTTGTATTGAATAGTTAATTTGTACTTTGTATTTAATAGTTAATTTGTACTTTGGATTTAGTAGTTAAGCAAAAGCCGATATATAGTCAGTTTATGATATTTGCCAACAAAATTGATACACACAGTTTTCTTTTATACAAATACTTTTTAATATACACACACCAATACAATTTACAATAACAGTTATTACAAATATTTATTACAAACAATGATTTATAAACAAAAGTTTCACAAACTTACAAGCAATATAAAGTATTCTTTCTAGTCTGGAACTTCCTTGATATCTTATCGGGGGTTCACGATGAGCGAGTAGATTACGAGTTGATATACGTACAATTCACTTAGGAGGAAGCTAGCTATAGCCCTGTAGTTCTCGCTGATCATACGCCTAGAGATTGAGTTTCCACCGATGACGTTAGGTCATGTTTTCGTAAAAGTACTAATGTCCGATGTGAATCCACTGAAGTTAAATGGTTTGTAATGTTCGAAATTTATAAACATTCTTGATCAAATATCTTAAGTTTTCCGATTAATAAGCGTTATAACAATCACAGTTATAGCTTCCGAAGTTATATAGCACACTGACTATGGCGAACTAATAATAGATACTCTCTTTGGCGCGTCGCGTTGGTTATATTTATAGCGTGTGGAGGCGTTCTAGAAATTTCAGTTTTACGTAACAATACAAATTTAAGTGTTTAGGTACATACATATATTGTTGATTCTTACTCTTGAGAATCTTCTACAACTTTG
>NW_013669080.1:126752-129159 GCF_000517525.1 Limulus polyphemus
GCCATGTATGTTTCTAAATATAAACTTAATCTAAACAAACGTGGATATTAAAATAGATATATAATAATAAATTCGTTACAATGACACATTCAGTGATACACGTAAAGGACTGTCTGATGTTGAAAGTTGTTCTTTCTTCGTATATGTGAGAAGGTAACACACCTGTTTCTTTTACATGTGTGAGTGCCTGGAGTACCATTTTGTATTGATTAAATATATGATTTTCGGTGTATCCAACAAGGAGGTTGGGAACGGTAGGGCCCATTTTAGTCCATATAGCGACTCCACAGATCTGTTTGTAGTTGTTACCATTAAAAGTAAAGGCGCTAAGTGTGAGTACAAGTTCGGCTAAACGTAGAAGTGTGTTGGAGGGTCCAGTATGAGTGTTTGTCCTAGGAAATGTCTTAGTGCAATTAAACCCCCATTCTATGGGATAGAAGAGTACAATGATTTTACATCTGTGGTGAAGATGTGGTGTTCCTTACCTGTTATATGTGTGTTGTTGATTAAAATAATGGCATGAGTAGTGTCCTTTATGTGTGTCTGTAAATTCATGAGAAAGGTTGAGAAATTTGCTCTATAGGGCAACTGCAAGCAGATACAATGGGTCGGCCCAGATGTCCATCTTTGTAGATTTTAGGGAGAAGATAGAAAGAGGTAGTTCTAGGTTCATTTACAATGATATTCTTGGCTGTAGTGGGTAATTCATACCTTCATCGATCATACCTTCAATTGTAGATGTCACTAGGTTGTTGAAGTCAGAAATTGGTTTGTCTTGAAGAGTGGCGTAGAAAGAATTATTGTTAAGTTGTCTCAAAGCTTCAGTTATATATAAATCCTTCAGTCAAACTACTATAGCTCCACCTTTATCTGCTGGTTTTATAACAATGTCGTCTCTTTGTTGCAGACTATTTAAAGGTAGTTGTTCATGATGAGAGATATTTTTAACTTTAGTATTCAGGTTTAAATCTGATTCGTTGATTTCATTCCTACACTTACAAATTAAATAATCAAGTGTGGTAACTCATGGGAGAGTGGCGTCCATGAGAAATGCTTCTATGAACGCTTTCCTTTCCTGTAGATTTCTATTTTTCCATTTTTTGTTTAAATCTTAATTGCTGTCTATTTTATCTTTTCATGACTTGTAATTGTTATATAATAGATGTAATTTTGCTTAGGATTTTCACGCTCAACGTTCCACGCAAGTTCTTTGAGTTCTGCGCATGCACCTTTGTTGTAAGCTGTATGATCTGACGAAGATCGCTAGCTGGAAACTTCATCCTTCTTTAAATAATAAATATATATATATAAAAAACTTGGCAGTTTTTCACTATATTATCTAATTTGATATTTGCATCGCCTATGCGGTTTTAATTTTATATTTGTCTGTGGTGTATATGATAACGAGCTTTGCCTGACCCGTCAAAAACTTGATTGGGTTGAAGTTTTATATCCATGGTCTTTCAGCCTAGTATTTGAATTACGCAATAAAAATGTGTAGCGTAATGTTGTAGAATGGCATTATAAGTTTGCTTATTGATAGTATTAAGTACTGTTATGACAGCGGGGGTTCGTGAATGCTCGAGTATTTACTAGATATGCGGTATTCATGTATATAAGACCGCCAAGAAGTGACGGCAACAATGGAATGTAGTTGAATTGCAGACAGAGATAGAGACGGACAGTTGGGTCTAGAGCGTGAGTCGTTTGTTGTGAATTATAGCGTTTGTTTAAGTTATAGCGTGACCGTGGAAATTCTGTGTATTGCAAAGTTGTATTGAGAAAGAATAAAGTAGTTTTATTTAAGAAAGGACTTGTGTCGCTAAAGTTTCATCGGAAAGAAATTATACGGGAAATTAACAAACGAACACAGAGGCGTAACAGTACGATAAAGTTTAGCCCTAAATAAACTACGGTAAAAAACGTACTCAAATTAGTGTGGAAAATTTTATCTTTATCAATATAGGCCATAACTAAAGGATTAGCTAATGTTAGGCCTAAGGCAAATGGATTTTGGTTTCGGTACCTGCGATTAAAATTCGTTGATTTTATTCTAGAAATCCTACAATTGAAGATGTACTGCTGGAATATAGATATTAATTTGACAGCAAATGTTTTGCGGCTTTCTGCAAGTTTAAACATAAAACACCATTGTTAGGATACTTAATCTGTTTTCTTTATTTGTTGCAAAATCATTTATCTCTTAAGTCTTATTTAAAAATAAAATAACTATGGTTAGAATATTCAATCTAAGCTTATTGACCATCTACAATATATGTAATTAACAAATATTATTTTTATATTATAGCTATTACAACCATTGAAAACATAAATGTTAAAAAAGAAACCAATCATACTACGAGATAGTATAAGAACAAAGCCCGCCGACAGAGGAGGGGCAAAGGGG
>NW_013669080.1:130159-133802 GCF_000517525.1 Limulus polyphemus
CGTAACACATATATGTTGTTACTTTATTAACGTTTTTACGCTTATACTGTGAAGGTAAAAACGGCTGCTGCTATGTATTTTGTCTGGTTTATGAGCTCGTTGCTGTCCTAATTTAGGATATTTTAAATAAATTATTGAAAATGTTAAAAGAGAGAGAGAAAGGGGGCCCGGCAATGATGTTTGGCCCGGAGCCCTTGCTGGCTCTCAAAGTTCCTGATAAGAACTTATTCCTGTCTTCGTAACTGCAAGCGTGATGCCGAAAATACAATGTTACTTTATTTTTTAAATGAGGGGAACATACAACATTCGTAGAATAACAATTGAAATTTGAATTCTTCTTCTATGTTTTAAGTGATTTATTCTTTCCTCCCGTGTGTACACAAATATATTTCATGTTTGGTAACAGGTGGTAATTGCTTTGCCAGAATGGTAATAATATTTATGTATTTTTATTTAGCTATATTGTTACGTATCTGCTTGTTTGATAATTTCCGGTAGAAATTATTTCCGAGGAACTTTGGCGATACAAGTCCTTTCTTGATTAAACCAGTTTATTCTTCCTCGATACAAACTTTTAATACACAGTAATTCTACAGTCAATACGTTTGTCGTCACTTTCAACTTAGCAACTTTTATAATACACGCAATAAATCACAGTGATTCACAATCTCGATAACATCGCTCTCTACGAGTGCAAAGCACACACACTTTATTTACCGTAACTACTGTTCGCTTCTTTAATTATCTATCTAGCGCTGGCTTCGCTGCCAGGCTTATGTACCAACGAAGGTGGCGTCTCGAATACACTCGGGCCTTCCCGATCATTCATGATCATTCCAGAAATTTCACGCACGCTACCAGCGCCAAAAGCGCCAGCAGCATCACGTGACTTTCGCTGTCTAACAATATTTTTATCGATTGTCTACTTTCTTCCAAGTAGTTACGTCAGGGTGTTTTTAAGCTTTAAGCCTTTTCTACATATTTTATTCTTTTCGTCATATTGTCGCGATTTAGAATAATCTAATCAGATTTCCTTTTTGAAATACTCTTTTGTTTAAGTTTACTGCTTTGATAAACTTATGTCTAATATCAACAGCTTTAAAGTACTTGCTTGGTGGGCCAACTTCTTTTGGTGAAAGCCCTTTCGGAGATTTTGTCTTTGTTCAAGTTTTTACTTCAAAAAGCTTATTTTAGTTACAGAAGACCATATATTAAACTTTTATATTTCAAGGACAGAGCAGTAAAACTTAACTCATTCAACAAAAGTATACGAGTTGGCCCAGAATTAGTATTTTCTCACCACTGACAGACACATGGTTGCAATAATGTAACATGAAAAATCACAGGAAGTATCGAAATATAATTAAATAATGCGTATTGATATTTTTTTGATTTAAATATTTTTCTTCCAAAAAGATAGATAAGGAAGTTGTGTAAAAAAAATCTCTAAATAGTTGGCCGCTTTGAATGAATGAAAAAAAAAAGTTGTTACTCTTTTAGCCGCGTGGATCTGTTTCTACCACAGACTTATACGTTTAATAATGCTTCTGTTTACTAAACAGATTTTTACGCAGAAGTTTAGGTTTTCAGATTTGTACGCTCTATCCATGATGCGATTCTATTTTCAAAACAGTAATGTTTTAATTCTGATTAATACAAAAAAGATCATACATCTATAGCTACAGACTAAAGTCATCACACTACCTAAAAGTTTCGTTGCTGTGTCATAGAAAACTAGTAGGCAACCTCAGTAACAAAGCAAGAGCTTTATATATAGACAGAAGTTTACCACCCAACTACGGTAACCTCAGTAACAAAGCAAGAGGTTTATATATAGACAGAAGTTTACCACCCAACTACGGTAACCTCAGTAACAAAGCAAGAGCTTTATATACAGACAGAAGTTTACCACCCAACTACGGTAACCTCAGTAACAAAGTAAGAGCTTTATATATAGACAGAAGTTTACCACCCAACTACGGTAACCTCAGTAACAAAGCAAGAGCTTTATATATATAGACAGAAGTTTACCACCCAACTACGGTAACCTCAGTAACAAAGCAAGAGCTTTATATATAGACAAAAGTTTTCTTCTTATGGTAATGTCAGTAATAAAACAAGAAGTTTGTTATACATAATATTTACAGTAGTAACGTAAGAGATTTGTACTGAAACCGAAGTTTGTTATACATAATAATTACAGTAGTAACGTAAAGGATTGTACTGAAACCGAAGTTTGTTATACACAATAATTGCAGTAGTAACGTAAGAGATTTGTACTGAAACCGAAGTTTGTTATACATAGTGTAACGAATTTGTTGTTATGTATTTATTTTAATATGAACATTGTTTAGATTATGTTTATATTTAAAAACATGCATAGCTTATAGTGTTAGATATGTATTGCGAAACTCCCGCTTATTCTCGAAAGTTGAAGAAGACTCTCGAGATTAAGAATCAACAATATATCTATATACGAAAACGTTTAAATATAACTCAATATTGTTATGTAATCTGAATTTTCTAGAAAACCTTCCCACGCCTACAAATACAACCAACGCGATGCACCAAGGAGAGTGTCTATTATTAGTTTGCTATAGTCAGTGTGCTATAAACTTCGAAAGCTATAACTGTGGTTTTTATAACGCTTATCAATCGGAAAACTTAAGATATTTGACCAAGAATATTTATAAATTTCGAAAAGTACAAACCATTTAACTTCAGTGGATTCACATTGGATATTAATACTTTTACGATAACATTACCTAACGTCATCGGTGGAAACTCAATCTTTAATAGGCGTATGATTACCGAGAACTACAGGGCTAACTAGCTCCCTTTTATGTTAAACGATTCGTACCTGATAATTAACTCGCTCATCGTGAACCCCCGGTAAGATATCAAGGAAGTTCCAGACTAGAAAGAAGACTTTATATTGTTTGTAAGTTTGTGAAACTTTTATTTATAAATCATTGTTTGTAATTACTATTTGTAATAATTCTCATTGTAAATTGTACCATTGTGTGTACATTAAAACGTACTTGTGTTGAAAAAGAAAACTGTGTGTATCAATCTTGTTGGCAAATATAATAAACTGACTATATATATCGGCATTTATTTAAATACTAAATCCAAAATACAATTTAACTACTAAATTTAAACTTATCAGTTAACCCAATTTCAGGCCATTTGAAATTCTAATACGTAACATAATAACTGTAGTAATGTAAGATCTTTGTACTGAAACCGAAGTTTGTTATACATAATAATTACAGTAGTAACATAAAGGATTGTACTGAAACCGAAGTTTGTTATATATAATAATTACAGTAGTAACATAAAGGATTGTACTGAAACCGAAGTTTTATACACAGTAATTACAGTAGTAACATAAAGGATTGTACTGAAACCGAGGTTTGTTATGCACAGTAATTACACTAGTAACATAAAGGATTGTACTGAAACCGAGGTTTGTTATACACAGTAATTACAGTAGTAACATAAAGGATTGTACTGAAACCGAAGTTTGTTATACACAGTAATTACAGTAGTAACATAAAGGATTGTACTGAAACCGAAGTTTGTTATACACAGTAATTACAGTAGTAACATAAAGGATTGTACTGAAACCGAAGTTTGTTAT
>NW_013669081.1:0-2539 GCF_000517525.1 Limulus polyphemus
AATATTCTAAACACTTGAAGATACTGTGTTATTAGACAAGAATATTCTAAACACTTGAAGATACTGTGTTATTAGACAAAAATATTCTAAACACTTAAAGATACTGTGTTATTAGACCAAAATATTCTAAACACTTGAAGATACTGTGTTATTAGACAAAATATTCTAAACACTTAAAGATACTGTGTTATCAGACCAAAATATTCTAAACACTTGAAGATACTGTGTTATTAGACAAGAATACTTTAAACATCTGAAGATCCTGTGTTAGTAGACAAGAATATTTTAAACACCTGAAGATTCTGTGTTATTAGTCAAAATATTTTAAACACCATCTTAATATCTTCCCGGAGAACGCATGAGATCCGGCTTTAAGAGAACGAAACCTTAAATCTATCAATTAAGGTTTTATGAATTCTTAAAAAGTCATAAACATAAAGAGGTTTAGAATGACAAAAATCTTTTGTTGAATAAAATAATTCTATTACTTTTTCAGCCGACCCATCTTATCTTAAAAATAAACACGAACACTTTCTGGGTAATTTGATAAGTCATGGGTATTTTTCGAGTGACTATTTTTCATCAGTACCTCATATGTCAATTGAGATCTAACTTAATCATCTTAAAATGTCCAGACCTTGTAATTACGGTCACTATCGGCTAGGGTGCTTAAACTATGTATTAATATAATCCAGTGATGTTGTCCTAAATGATTTTAGTGCCAAAATGTGTCAGACCTACGATGTCACCATAATGGTAAAGGTCTCAAAAGCTAATTTATGTTGTTGTGAGTTCATTTTAAGTAAAGAAAATATATTTAACACTAATTAATCGAGACTACTTACATTAATACCGAACGGAATACTGGTATAGTACGAGAGAAAACACGCAACTCAGTTTCCTTTAATTTAAGCAGCAAAAACAACAACAACAACAACTGTGTACCAAATAAAAAATCACAAACATTAAAACAAGTTTTAAATTCTCATATCTCATGCATTTACTGTCTTTCTAATTGCGCTACAGTATCAACAACCTTGACTTTTATCATAGCTTTGTATACATCCTGTCCTGCCAACACAAATATCTAAAAAATAGTGATTTTTCGTTGTTTATTATGTAAATACTAAGCCTTCTAAAAATGTGTGGGTTTTAAACACACGGCATAATTGTCAAAGCTACTTTTATTAAGTGTTTTAATACCATATTCGTGTGTTTTAATAACCACATGACGTATGACAAAAGAATGTCAACCCTTTAACGTTCTCACACAAGCTTTTTGAGCCGGAACGGTCACATTGTGCCTAACGCCGACTACTGAGGGAGAATAACAGAGTGTGTGCTGGGCGGTCTGCGAGGGGGTCTATTAGTGGATACGGGGAATCGCAAACAGCTAGAGTGTTCTCTGGCACTCTAAGTATTTGGTTATAAAAGACACTTAAGTTCAGGTGTAAAGTGAGTAGCTCTTTTTGTATGCATATATTGAGTTTTTGAAGTGTCGGGATTGAGCTCCAATTTTAGGTGCAGGAGCGGTGCTTTGGTGCACTGATCCACAACAGCTTCACAGTCTGTGAGTGGCTTACTTTTTAAATTGATATCATAATCAAATTGCATGTTAATTAAAACCACATGATTTATTTACTGACCTAAGCCTTAACATCTGGTTTATATATATATATATATATATATTGATATACAGTTCTATTACATTGATATACAGTTCTATTACTAGTCAGTCAATACCCAAGACAATTTTTTCTTTTAATTTCCAAATCTTAAAGCCACGATTGGATTTTGTTGAATTCTTTACACTGAATTTTAATTACGTTTGACTTTAAACCGATCAAAATTCTGCTAAAATTTACTACGAAACCACATTTTTGTAATGTTTTCAACATATTTATATATCATATTTAAAACAGCCAGAATCTTTCAAATACAATACCCTCAAGCTTCCCCTGGAGATAAATTCTGAAATCTGAGAGGTATAAGGTTCGTCTGGACAGAATCCGATGAAACGAACCAGGTTCTCGTGTGTGACGTTCCTCATCTGAAACAATCAAGATTTTCAAGTTTTAATAAGAAGTTCATCGCCGAAACATTTTTATTAGATTCAAAATGAAACAAAAAACACGTGGCAGTAAAACATTGTCAGAATTAAAACGCTGGCTTTTGACAACTCTTAATATGTAAATATGCTTGAAATCAATGAAGAATAAGCAAGAAACACGAATAAATTATGAAGGGTCACTGAAATAGACAATTTGTTGAAATCATAATTTTAACGGTCAATTGTCTGCTATTTCGTGATGAATAATAATAAAATATAGAAGTTACTGATAATAAGAAAACTTAATATTAATAAAATCTCGAACAAAAAGCAATCACGATGATTGTTTGTTTTGGTACTAGTTTGTTTGTTTGTTTTTGAATTTCGCGCAAAGCTACACGAGGGCTATCTGCGTTAGCCGTCCTTAATTTAGCAGTGTAAGACTAGATGGAAGGCCGCTTGTCATCACCACCACCCCGCCACTCTTTG
>NW_013669081.1:3446-7486 GCF_000517525.1 Limulus polyphemus
ATGACACTACACTAGTTGTAAATATATGTACATCTTGAATACAGTAGCTCCCACTGATGTATGACACTACACTAGTTGTAAATATATGTACATCTTGAATACAGTAGCTCCCACTGATGTATGACACTGCACTAGTTGTAAATATATGTACATCTTGAATACAGTAGCTCCCACTGATGTATGACACTGCACTAGTTGTAAATATATATACATCTTGAATACAGTAGCTCCCACTGATGTATGACACTACACTAGTTGTAAATATATATACATCTTGAATACAGTGAACCATGACATTTATTATGATCTTTGTTCCTGATCCAGAGTTATTTGTTCACTACTTAGCCATTAATGATGAAAATGTTATTACAGTAACAGATGTAAAAAAAAAAGAGTAAAAACAACCACTTTACCTTATAAAGTCCAATTTTAATTCCTATGGCGTCACTGTTGGTCAAGCCATCCATTTGTGATTTAGCACCTTGTCTCTGCGAACACAAGGGAGGTAAAACACCTTGCGTTAAAAAGTGTCTGATGAAGGTTGTATACGAATCTCAGCTCTGCATTTCTAGTGTTACTCCATTATATCATAATAGCATTAGAGTTTCACCTAACTCTCAAGGCGTGGTCCACATACTGAATCTTATTGAGTAAACTTAAGAGTTTGTCTGTTATAACACTTAGAGTGAATTAGTGACTTAAACTCTGGGGTAAAATTAATAATTTTCTAAGTGAAATATATAGAAAATCTCCAGCAGTAATTAGTGAGATTATTTGCAATACTGAAAGTATCCTTATGTGACGTATCAGTTGTATAAGATCGTGTAAGGTAATGGATCTGATGTGACGTATCAGTTGTATAAGATCTTGTAAGGTAATGGATCTGATGTGACGTATCAGTTGTATAAGATAATGTAAAATAATGGACCTGATGGGACGTATCAGTTGTATAAGATCGTGTAAAGTAATGTCGACAGTATCTTTATGTGACGTATCAGTTGTATAAGATCGTGTAAAGTAATACCGACAGTATCATTATGTGACGTATCAGTTGTATAAGATCGTGTAAAGTAATGCCGACAGTATCTTTATGTGACGTATCAGTTGTATAAGATCGTGTAAAGTAATACCGACAGTATCATTATGTGACGTATCAGTTGTATAAGATCGTGTAAAGTAACACCGACAGTATCCTTATGTGACGTATCAGTTGTATAAGATCGTGTAAAGTAATACCGACAGTATCCTTATGTGACGTATCAGTTGTATAAGATCGTGTAAAGTAATACCGACAGTATCCTTATGTGAATTATCAATTGTATAAGATCGTGTAAAGTAATACCGACAGTATCCTTATGCTTACAGTACAATCACTTCATTCAGATATATACGTACATCAGTACGCTTACAGTACAATCACTTCATTCAGATATATACGTACATCAGTACGCTTACAGTACAATCACTTCATTCAGATATATACGTACATCAGTATGCTTACAATACAATCACTTCATTCAGATATAAATCAATACATCTACAGTACAAACGCGTTATCTAAAGATACATCCATACACTTACAGTACGAACACTTCATCCAGAGATACATCCGTACACTTTATCCAGAGATACATCAATACACTTACAGTACAAGCGCTTCATCATGAACCACGATAGTGGTTCATAATAGGGATCGCAAGAATTACACAAAACCCTAGTAGAACGTTTGGGCAAAAAAGCACTTTAAACAGTAAAAATTATTTTTAAACAACACTTAGAACAATTGCTATTGACTGCTAAGGCTGTACACATATAAAATTGCACAAAAAAGTACGCATATTAGACTTATAAAGAAAATAAAATCCACTCAAAACCGGCCCGTTTGTAATTCTTCTACTCTTGCTAGCCTACAAGAAAAACGGTTTGGTATATTGTACCCAAACCTTTTGTAGGATACTAAATACGTTACTGTGAAGGTCGTAGGGGTATCGTAAAGTAGATTTGTATATTTTACATAAGCTAAAAACATCCTAATTCTAGTGAAAACTATGTTATCATTACCCCTTGAAATTAGCTTCTTTACAATTAAGATAAATAAAAAATTTGGAATTTAAAAGCCTGCAAATAGGGATAGTAAAAAAAAAAAAGAGTAAAGAAATAAAGCTGGAGATACTCTAGACATTATTTACTAAAACTACGAATCTCTATTTTGGCTCCATGCTGTTACCTAAAATTACTAAGGCTTCTAACGCTAAAGATACTCGCGCTGGACGGAAAAACAAAATTCGCCACACTTACATTAGATGCTATAGAAATACTGTCTTCACTTCCACCAATGCTGGCCAGTGATTTTACTTTCCCGTCGTGAAACATGATTTCATCCCATCGGACTTTCCACCACAGACTGTTCAGTTCCGACTCCAGTTTTACTTTCCTGTGTTTGTCAGAACATTTTGATAATATCACTGAGGCTGGACTGGTTTGTTTTATTTTGAATTTCGCGCAAGGCGACACGAGGACTATCTGCGTTAACCGTCCCTAATTTAGCAGCGAAAGACTAGAGGGGAAATAGTTAGTCATCACCACCCACCGCCAACTTTTGGGCTACTCTTTTACCAACTATTTTGACCGTCACATTATAACGGCCCCACGGCTGAAAGGTCGAGCATGTTTGGTGGGACGGGAATTCGAACCCACGATCCTCAGGCTGCGAGACAAGCGCCCTAACCACCTGGCCATGCCGGGCCCAGCTGGACTGTGTCGTCTATTTGATAACTATAGATGACCATTATTTAGCTGGCTAATCGGAATTTAGAACGTAGTTGAGCACCACTAAGCCTAACATGAATGAAGGTGTAGCTCTTAAGCCTTATTAAAGAAACAACAACAAACTTTGTATCTAACAAGAAAAACAGATGGTTTCCAGACCTGTATAAAACTGTAGTAATCATTATTCAATGCAGTACCAAAATAGTTACATTTAAATGACTGATCCAGCTTGGAATAACTTCAATATTGAATTGAGACACTTGAATGGTACTACAGTACCTTCTTTGTCTAACCTCCTATAAACAAGGAGTAGTTTAGAACACACAAAAACCAGCGACGCAAAATCTATAGCCACTAACGCAATATGCTTCCTTTAACTTGTTAACAAATATTTAAGTTGAATAAAATCGAAGTGTTAAACGAATGTTTTTAAATGTGGAAAGCCTAAAAACGGCACACCAAAAGTAGTGTAAAATTACAAGTGTCATGGATAGGTTAGAAGCAGCACATCGACAGTAGTGTAAGATTACAAGTGTCGTGGATAGGTTAGAAGCAGCATACCGACAGTAGTGTAAGATTACAAGTGTCGTGGATAGGTTAGAAGCAGCACATCGACAGTAGTGTAACATTACAAGTGTCATGGATAGGTTAGAAGCAGCACATCAAAAGTAGTGTAACATTACAAGTGTCATGGATAGGTTAGAAGCAGCACACCAAAAGTAGTGTAAAATTACAAGTGTCATGGATAGGTTAGAAGCAGCACACCAAAAGTAGTGTAAAATTACAAGTGTCGTGGATAGGTTAGAAGCAGCACATCGACAGTAGTGTAAGATTACAAGCCTCGTGGAGAGGTAAAAACAGCACACCGACAGGAGTGTAAGATTTAAAAGTGTCGACATTATCGGAACTACTAAAGGTTTAAGAAATAATAGTAACATGAATTTTTCTAGATTGGTTAATAATAACGTCCGGAAGTGGCCAAGTGATCAGCGTGCCTGGTCTGTGAATCCAAAGATTTATGTTTCGCGACCTATTGCCGCCAAAACGTGCTTCGCATTATGGGGCCATAGCTGTGATATAAAAAGTGACGGAAAATCCCACTATTCGATCAGAGAAAAATAGCCCAGGAGTTGGTGATGTATGCTGTTGGTTAGATGTAAGACAAGAATAGCCCAGGTGATGTATGCTGTTGGTTAGATGTAAGACAAGAATAGCCCAGGTGATGTATGCTGTTGGTTAGATGTAAGACAAGAATAGCCCAGGTTATGTAT
>NW_013669081.1:8292-28074 GCF_000517525.1 Limulus polyphemus
AGACTAATTAATAAAATCTTCTAATACAACACTCTGAATGACCGGAAAGTTAGCCATCCTCAAAATATTTGTTACAAGGCATGTTGAATAGTCAGAAAGTCAGCCATCCTCAAAATATTTGTTACAAGGCACTTTGAATAGTCACAATGTCAGCCATCCTCAAAATATTTGTTACAGAGCACTCTGAATGCCTAGAAAGTCAGCCATCTTCAAGTTATTTTGTTACAAAGCACTTTGAATAGTCACAAAATCAGCCATCCTCAAAATATTTGTTACAGAGCACTCTGAATGGCTAGAAAGTCAGCCATCTTCAAGTTATTTGTTACAAAGACTTTGAATAGTCAGAAAGTCAGCCATCCTCAAAATATTTGTTACAGAGCACTCTGAATGGCTAGAAAGTCAGCCATCTTCAAGTTATTTTGTTACAAAGCACTTTGAATAGTCAGAAAGTCAGCCATCCTCAAAATATTTGTTACAGAGCACTCGAATGGCTAGAAAGTCAGCCATCGTCACGTTAATTTGTTACAAAGCACTTTGAATGACCAGAAATGATACACCTTTACTTAACTTTGTGATAAGGCACTTTGAATGGTTAGAAAGTCAGCATTCCTAACAAAACTATTTGAAAAAGTATTTTTAATGGTCAGAAAGTCAACCATTCATCCTCACAGTCAAGTAAATACGTACAAACTTTGTTAGATGTATATTCGATCTTATCCAATGACACGTCAGGCGAAAATACTGAAATACTCAAAGTATTTTCAGAATAGTAGTATCTATAATTAAAAACTATCATACCTATCTTACTTGTGCACAAACCTTTTTTTTCCAAATATTATATATATTTTTTTCTATCTTATTGAGTAACTAAATATATTGGTTAAGAATGCACAGTTTACTAGACTGTTCTTACCTGTAGATCACAAGTCCAGCGCTCACAACAATAAGGATGATGACCAGAGCGATAATCATGATGTAGCCATACACTGGAAATGGCTCTGAAAATTGTTTATTAAAACATTACACATAGGGCGTTTTTGTACTTTTTGTAAATTAAATATATCAACACTATATGTATAATGAGTATAAATAACCAGAAAATGAACCACAGTTATGAAAGGGATATGTTAATTCCGTACATATATATATATATATAGAGTGGGTCACTAATCATACGTTATCCTTAACTAAAAGGCATCTTACAAAGTTCAAAGTTCACATGGACCACACTTTACACTAAGCTAAAAGGCATCTTACATAACTCACTAGGGACCACATGGTACCCTGAAATTAAAGATATCTCACAACATTCACTAGGGTCATACGCTATCCTCAACTAAAAGACATCTTACATAACTCACTAGGGACCACATGTTATCCTGAACTAAAAGATATCTCACAACATTCACTAGGGTCATACGCTATCCTCAACTAAAAGACATCTTACATAACTCACTAGGGACCACATGTTATTCTTAACTAAAAGATATCTCACAACATTCACTAGGGATCACACGTTACCCCCAACTAAAAGACGTCTTACATATCTCACTAGGGACCACATGTTATCCTGAACTAAAAGATATCTTACAAAACTCAATTGCGATATTTCATTTCGTGAACAATATGAGATACCATCTCTAAATCTACATTATAAAACGCCCTAAAATAACTGGAGTATTTCACAGTAGTTTTTTGAGAACACTATGATATATCATTTATCAATCTGGATTAAAAGATATCTCAAAATAACTCCACTGTTCCACAATCCCTTGGAAACAGCACGAGGAATGTACTATAACTATGTTATATTGCTGTAATGATTTATATTGTTTCTTATACATCTTAGTAATGAAAACACCAACATACAGTTGTTTCATACCTTCTTGCTTACATTGAGCTGAATCCCCTGTAAACCCACAACGTGGAACGTCTGGAGGAGGGCCAGTCCAACCACCTGGCCAATGGATCTTTACTCCTGGAATTTTCTCAAACATTTGTTTGGCACCGAAGTATGTAGCAACGGGCTAGAAGAAGGAGACATGAATCATGTCATGTACACAGAATTTTACTAGAGAAAATATAAAACATGTTTCTTTAAGTACTAACTTCCAAGATCGGGTGAGTGTGTTGAAGTATCCCTCCAACTCACGAGCGTGTTTTGGATCAACTAATAGTTCACCGTTTGTCTATAATATTAGGATTCGTCTGGTGATGAAAACAACACTAAATAAGTATTATTTTATGTTGAAATATGTTTAAATAATGAAAACGAAGAACAAAGAATCAAAGTTCAAGCGTTCATATATATATTTCTATATCAAGCATACACGAACGCACAGGCAGCGACTTTCGCAAAGTTTATTTATGCATATACTGTACTTTCATTTATAAGGAAATATATGTAAAGACAAGTCGAAAATTAAATTTTCATACACCTATGTTTGGCATCTGAATCTTTCCGGTTCAGAGGTTTTACGTTAGAGAATATGCCCAATTACTTCAATTAACTTACTTAAGGTGGTCTTTGGAATAGCCAGGAACCAGTGATTTTGAACGAACATAGCTTGCTAAACCAGTGAACGTATTTAAGTGTAAAAGAACTAAGCCTAAGTTCCTATGCCTATACTCAATGTTTTATATGTGGTACCAGAAATGAAATAAACACCAAGAAAGTGACCAGGTATGTGGCTATTAAAAGATTTGACACCATTGCTACCGTCATTTCCTTCTGATTTTATAAAATAGGAACACTATTTTTTACTCTCATCTCCCCAGTCGAAGGGTCAAGGTCATTCAACGTGTAGTCAGCTTCTCGGTCACCGTTTGAGTTAATGTAGATGTCCCCTGTCAGACCTGTATGTGGGGATAATAACTGTATCACAAAGTGTATCTGCTAGGCATTTTCTTTTACAATCAAAGCTTAAAGCTGTTATTTTCTATAAACACGTGATTATATTTTATAATAACATTATATTAAACACCAACTGGGCCGTTAAACTTATAAACATATAGAAACCCAATCATATATTTTTTGTACATACAAAAGGGATTGTGGAGGTTTTAGATGATGTTAAAGGGCAGTTATATTACTTAGAGTTTCGTAACACATATGCTTTTTTTATAATCTATATGTTTATTTATCCATATTTATATAATTCAACACAATAGATGCATCTCAGTTTGATTTAACAAATCTGGTACGAGGTTCGATCCTCTACCAACGTCTTGAACCAACTGCAAACCACACTCTTCAATAAATGGGCTATAATCGAACAAAAACTTCCCGCCATCTTATTAGGTCTAAACCGCGCTGAATCCAGGCTGTTTGATGTTTGGTGTCAAATTTGTAAAATCTGGTTTGGTTGTTTTGATAAAAAGTATCTTACAAAGCTAAAATTCGGGATTCGATTTCCCGCGGTGGACACAGCAGATAACTTAATGTAACATAAACAAACAAACAAACTATGTAGATGAGAACCGAGAAACTTACTACTAACTAAACTCTAGTCTATAGTTGATAATTAATATATAAACACCGTCATTAAAACTTTATCACGTATACTGATACTGGTTTACGTGTGATCACGAAAAAAGTCCCGTATCTTAATTTAGATAAAGAAGTTATCTATAATTTTTGTTACCATCTTTGAATGTGTTGTTCCACATTCTTCTTATCAGATTATATCCATCACGTGGGTCTCCTCCCTCCTCCAAAGTCTTGTTTAGAGCAGCGGCGTACATCAGTACACAGTCGTGGAATCCTGCAACAATGACATTCACCTATACAAACAAACAAAAAAAAAGCTTTATTAGGCATCACAGCAATGATACTCACCTAACGAAAAATAGAAAAACATAACATTATTAGGCACGGCAGCAACGACCTTCAAATAACAAAAAACAATAACATTCTGAGGCACGGCAGCAACGACCTTCACATAACAAAAGACAATAACATTATTAGGCACGGCAGCAACGACCTTCACATAACAAAAAACAATAACATTATTAGGCACGGCAGCAACGACCTTCACATAACAAAAAACAATAACATTATTAGGCACAACAACACTATGACATTCACTTAACCAATAAAGAAAAATATAACATTATTAGGCACAACAATAGTGATATTTACCTAACCAATAAAGAAAAAAATAACATTATTAGGCACAACAATAATGATATTTACCTAACTAATAAAGAAAAATAACATTATTAGGCACAACAATAATGATATTTACCTAACCATTAAAGAAAAAATAACATTATTAGGCACAACAACACTATGATATTTACCTAACCAATAAAGAAAAAATAACATTATTAGGCACAACAATAATGATATTTACCTAACCAATAAAGAAAAAATAACATTATCAGGTACGATAACAATGACATTTCCCAACCAAAAAAATACATTATTTGTCATAACAGATAATACGCAATGAAATATCAGTGAAATAAGCGATAAAACATTCACGCTCTCATTATTTTTGCAATTTTGAAATAGTAATTTTACGGTGATTTTGACTGAAATATCAGCTTCAGCAAGCGGTGACGTCATTCAAGTAGGTCTTTGAACCCTCCATTGTGTTTTTTTTTTTTAAATTTCGCGCAAAGCTCCACGAAGACTATCTGCGCTAGCCGTCCCTAATTTAGCAGTGAAAGACTAAAGGGAAGTCAGCTAGTCAACACTACCCACCGTCAACTCTTTGGCTACTCTTTTATAAACAAACAGTGGGATTCACCGTCACATTATAACGCCCCCACGTTTGAAAGGGCGAGCATGTTCTGCGACGGAGATTCGAGCCCGCGAACCGCATATTGCGAGTCGAGCACCCTAAACATGCATGATTGTCAGTTAATCATGTTAAGGAGTTGGACTAAAATGCATCCATATTAGGCAAGAAATGTGATCAAATGGAAAAGCTATGGGTATTTAGTGTTTGTTTGTTAGTTTAAATTCGAGTAAAGCTACTCGAGGACCGTCCGTTCCTTCCATTCATAATTTTTGATGTGACAGACTAGATGGAAGGTAGCTAATCAAAACAGCCTACTGCCAATCGTGGGCTAACTCATGACCAACTAATATTGGGAATGGCCCTCAGAATATACTCCACCCCCATGGCTGAAAGGGCGAGCATGTTGGGTACGTAATGTACCAATATTGATGATCAAAAGTTTAATATAATTCTTATGTAAGGTATACGTTTAATGTGTCTAAAATTATTATCTATTCTCGAGGAGTAAAAACAGGTTCTATATCACTTTACTCTGGAAAATATAAAAAATTCTATCTATCATTACTCAACATATACAATGAAAAGATGTAGCACCATATTAAAACCAATGTATTTCAGTTAATCAAATCTATTCTTTTATCATACATTTCATTACAATGGTTTCTTGTGTTTTACTGTTGTGTTAGTGCGCACGGATTGTATGGTGATCTGTCATGGGATATATATGGCCATCTGCGCACTGGTTATATGGTAGTCTGCACTTGAATTGTATAAATGTCTGCGCACTGGTTGTATAGTGATCTGTCATGGGGTATATATGGCGATCTGCGCACTGGTTATATGGTAGTCTGCACTTGAATTGTATAAATGTCTGCGCACCGGTTGTATAGTGATCTGTCATGGGATATATATGGCGATCTGAGCACTGGTTACACGGTAGTCTGCACGTGAATTGTATAAATGTCTGCGCACTGGTTGTATAGTGATCTGTCATGGGATATATATGGCGATCTGAGCACTGGTTATACGGAAGTCTGCACTTGAATTGTATAAATGTCTGCGGCACGGGTTGTATAGGGGTCTGCAACTAGGGTTGTATGGTGATATGCATCTGGGTTGTGTAGTAATCTGCGTATGGGTTGCACGATAATGATCATTTTTACTGCTTCTTATGTGCACGTGATGATCCTTTGTGTATATTGGAAGAAATGGTAGTGTCGAGTAGGATGTCCATTCCTGATGAGGTAGGAGTGGATTCTGCCGTATTTCCAACATTGTTTTACTTCTGTACAAATATTCTATTATTTTGTCTTTACATTGGTAACATAAACCAATCATATTAGCCGTGACTTCATTATAGACTAGACTTTGTTTACTCACAAAGTTTTAAAGATAGAGATTAAGAAATGCATTTGATACGATTTGTTTTAATAAAGTAAAATTTGTTTTTGATAGACATAGAGCCACACAGTCCATTAAGTATTTATGTACTCATGGTACGGTTGTAGCTGTCGGATATCAATCGTTTTTATAGTTAGTAGTCTATACGATCATTTCTTCATCAATATCTGCACAGACTTGCACTCTAGACCTTCTATGAAGGAGATCCATAATCGAATCCTGATCAGTACCACCATGAAATATAGTCCTTTTCAGGACTTTGTTGAAAACGGCAGAAGTGATATACAGTATCTAAAAAGTAATAACTGATTAAAAACTAGAGTTAGGCGATCAAGTTGGCTACTAATAATGAGAAGATTAATATTTGGTCATCTGACCTTTACAGTAAGTACGGGGTTGAGAACGTATGGTCATTTGACCTTTACAGTAAGTACGGGGTTGAGAACGTAATGCAAAGTGTGAAAATAACGGTTTCTCTACTGACGAGAAATATTCACCGGACAATACTGTTTAACATTAATGTGTAAAAACTACAACTTACCAAACTTTCGTCCACTGGTTTGTTAAATTCTGCCTTAGATGTCTCTATAACGTCTTGGACAAACTGTGTGTATTTTTTCCCCGTCGGTACTCGAACCGTCACAAGTAGAAGAGATTCATACATCTTTCGGGCTTCCTATAAACAATCAATAGCGAGATTCATGAGGAAAAACGTTAAGTTATAACTTCTTAGCGAACATCAGTTACATGTTGCCTGCTGGGTTTGAAATCTTCTGTTTCAGGAGTGTGTAGCGGATACGCACCACGTATTGGTGTTTTGACTAAAATTAAACATTTTGTAAAGATCAAATTAGTTTTGCAAAACTCTCGACAAATACTGCATCTTGTAGGAATAATTTGAACACAGTGTTTTTGCCCCAGTTTGCCCCTGAAGAAGAAAGATCCACCTTTCGAAAGCACTCGGGTTATAGGGTTTTTATTCATTTTTATCAAGACTTCTTGAACCTACGTGTTTTTCTAACATCATGATTGAACACATAGTATATATTATGATAGCAATATTCCACGTACACATTGCCTATGAAAGCTCCTGTAGAGAATTAAATATACGAAGAAATATATTTAAAGCAAACTAAAATTTTAGTTGTGTTCATAAAGACGTAAACATTGATTGAACATAAACGAATTGAACAGAAAGCTACTGTACTTTTTATGTAAAATAAAAATTCCTACTTAAATTCAGACTGCTATCACAAGTACATCATGTAAGAACAACTTACTATAAGCCAGAAGGACAGCACAAACAAACAACAACAAACAAACATTCTTAATAAGTGTTGAAATTATATACAGATAACTACAAAGTACGAACATGTTAAATGAATCATTTGAACAAGACTAGTAGGCAACTTTAACAGGTTATGCACAATACCCCCAAAAAAACAACAACAAAATTTCCACATTTAGTCTTGAACATGACGACTAGGTAACTTTAACAGGTTATGCACGATACCGCCGCAATAAACAAATTTTCCACATTTAGTCTTGAACATGACTACTAGGTAACTTTAACAGGTTATGCACGATATCGCCGCAATAAACAGATTTTCCACATTTAGTCTTGAACATGACTAGTAGGTAACTTTAACGGGTCATAAACGATACCACAATATAATAAAATTCACGATTATTCCCTAAAAGAGGTTAATTTGATTAGACAACAAGAAAACGTCAAACAAACAAATTCATTCAATAAAAATGTGAATTTATGAGACTAGGAAAAAGGCTCTTTTTTTTTAAAGAGTCGTTGATTTAAGTGGATGCACTACCTGGTAGAATTAGCCTAATTATTGCTTATCTGTTAATAAGGATTCGCACATTGTTCCGTGGGTCGTCTTTCTTGTACCACGTGAATTCTCCAAAGGCTTTCTTGTTGTTGAACAGCTCAACACTCAAAAATGCATACTCCCCATTCCCCATTCCCAAATCATAGGCTGCCAACAAGATCTCTCGGACTGTCTCTCCAGTTCCAATAATGATGAAAACTTGAAAAGAAAAATGCATAGTTCAAATTTCCAAAATTTTGTTATATTTTACAAAGTTTCACTATCGTTAGAAAAACTATATTTTATCCGCAAAATAAATTTGTTTATGAAAAAAATAATCTTTCGGAAATGACTGACTTTTTTTTTTGAGATCGGATGACAGTATATTTCGGTAAGTTCCACCTTACTTTCATTTCGTTTACTGTCTAAAGTTCAAGTTGTAACTCTAACCTTTTTATTGAATATACAATCTGTAACTACAAAATCTCAAAAATTGACAAATTAATTGGTTCAAAAATATATCTAAGATAGAACATAAACCTTCTCTTTAGACAATTGTGTTACTGTATATTAATAGTAAAAAAATAATAATAATAAAACCGACTTTTTGGCACTACGAAAAATAAAACAGCTCAAATGACCTTCATCGACAACTCAAGAGCTCCATAAGGGCTGTTTGACCGAAACGTTTACTACCCTTTCTCTCATATAGCTGACCCAAAAAAACCCGTTATAATCACTTCTAAACCTCTATAAGGATTGTTTGACCGAAAAGTTGGTTACTTTTTCTCTCACGTATTTAGGTTTGGTTTGTTTTGAACTTCGCGCAAAGCTACACGTTGGCTATCTATATGTGCTAGCCGTCCTAATTTAGCAGTGAAAGACTAGAGGGAAGGCAGCTAGTCATCACCACCCACCGCCAACTCTTCGACTACTTTTTTTGCCAACGAATAATGGGATTGACCGTAACATCATAACGCCCCCGCGGCTGAAAGGACGAACATGTTTGGTGGGACGGGGATTCGAACCCGTGACCGTGATACTACGATCAAGCGCCCTAACCACCTGGCCATGCTGGGCCAACATATTTAGGCCAAACGACCTTCATCGGCAACTTCAGACCTCTATAAGGATTGGTTGACCGCAAAGTTGGCTACTTTTTCTCTTGTACAGATATTTAAAATTGTTTTGTATTTTTCAGTACATTGCATATATACAATTTGTAAGCAGAAAAAACAAGCAATTACCTAATTACATCTTGCTATCCTCTGTATCTCAGATTAAAACTTTTAAACTCAGTTAACTCTAGTCAGTCTAAACTCCAGACAAACTTTACTCGTCTGCTGTGGGATTTGGACAAGTCTGCGAGAAGTAAGATATGGTTTGTAATGTTGTGAGAGATAGAGGGTGAGATATTTATACGAGATTTTATAACAAATTACAGAGAATTTCAACGACTGAAAATATGTTCGAACTTCGTGATCAACTTCCTTCAAGAAGCTCTCCATGCTCTCCTGTATTAACGCGCCCCACCTGTCGGTGTCGTCGTACAACACAGCGATTCGATGCCAGTCAAAGACGTGAAAGTATATCATGACAAAGTGGACGAGACGTGATAAAATTATGCCGTTTCTCAGAAGTGTAGAAAATAATCTTTTGTCCAGGAATTCGACGTCCATTCCTCCCGCAGTGCATATCGGCGTATTCCACGAGGCGGCCATTTTTGCCACAGGTTCCAATTCAGGTGAAGCACTAGGCCCAACGAAACAACTAACTTGCTGACTGCAGTGTTCTTTGGCTGCCAGAACCACTGCATGGGCGTTAATGCTTCTTGAAGAGCTGTTGTATGAAGTTATTCGAAATCGTAAAGCAGGATACATGGTTTGCGCTTTCTTAACAGCGACGTCTACCGCTGACTTCACAACATGATATTCATATTGTAGTTCTCCGTCCATTTCGGTAAAGATCCCCACAAATGTATACACCCTCTTGCTTTGGGCAATTTCTTCCAGCTTTGGGGCCATCGTTTGTTCACTTCCAGACAGAGAACACGAAGCCAGGAAAATAATAAATGGACAGTACGGTTCAAACATTTTCATGGTATATTGTGTTTTTGGTCACATATGGAAAAATGACCATCCAGCTATCTTAGCCTCACATAAATAAAGATCTTTTCTTTGGAATTACCATGACATTCGTCTTTTCGTTAAGTGGTTTTCACTCTGTCTTTATATAACCTTCCGGTTTCTTCGTATTAAACCTTGACTTACACTATTTAGAATATATCACGCTAAGATAAAATAATAATAATAATAATGAGTAAAGCAAAATGTTCCTGAAATAGAATTATGGTAATTTTCAGTACTAATACCGTCAGGGTTTGTAGACGTTTTCACAGTAGTTTCTACAAGTATATATTTTCACAAATCTTGTAGGTGGAAATAAATCTATAAAGTTTAATTCAAGTAATCTCTTCAGGCATATTTGAAACAATGAGACTGTAATGCTATACTAAAGCGTTATTCAATTTGAATCAAAGGGACGACTATTTTTGTCTTTGAGTTTAGAAGATACGGCAGTAATATACTATAATTTTTCTAATGCATGATATTGTTTCTACAAAATCAAAATACATAATGCGACGTCGTTCATATTCCAAGAAATAGACTTTTTTTAAACCAACTAGATTATTATATAGTTACAGGGCGACTAGATTATTATATAGTTACAAGGCGACAGAGACTTCCATATTAAATATCCAGTTTTATTAAAGTTTAAGAGAGAACAAAATGAAAATGTTTAACTTATTAGGAATCAAAAAATAACGAAGAACCTGAATTAGCGAATCATCGATACAGCAAAACTGTAAGATTGAGTTACGATGCCTGAAATTTAATTGTTTCATAATATGTCTAAAGTACGTCGAACTACCAGATGTTTACTTTTGAATATAGAAAAGATATTTCTGTTCGGTTGATCATATTTTCGACATATATTATTACCAAAAACTTAATAAGCTTACAAATGTAATTCTGAATTATACTTTATAATAGCCAAAGGGAACGCAGCCAGCTGGCATCACCTACCACCCACAATCCATAATAATGGATTGACTGTCACTCTTTAACTCACCCACATTTTAAGATGCTTGGAATATTTTGTGGTATCGCCCATATTCGAACCCTGCTCACCAGCTTCGTAATCCAGAGCTCTACCATAGGACCAGTCCACGCCCCTTAAACTTTATTAGTTATATCATCCAGCTCTGGCGCCTCCCCGTGGCACAGCGGTATGTCTGTGGACTTACAACGCTAGAAACCGGGGTTCGATACCCGTGGTGGGCAGAGCACAGATAGCCCATTGTGTAGCTTTGTGCTTAACTTCAAACAAACAATTTTGAATTATTGACCAGAGAGAGAAGGCACTCAGCCGGCATCACCCTACCACCCACCATCCATCCTAAGGGATTGCCATCACTCTTATAATGCAACTACAGGTTGAAATACTGGGAATATTTTGTGGTATCGCACGTATTCGAACCCTGTTCGCCAACTCGCGAACCCTAAACTTTATTAGTTATATCGTTATTATTACCGTTGAGCAACTGGTGGCGGCGGGGGTTTATGTTAGGAAGATGTTAAAGCATCATCAATAACAACACACTCTTAGGTATGCAGGCTACTATAATTAAAAGAGGAAACATTTACGTGAATTAAAATCTAGGTTTCGATGTAAATATTAGGAACATTAGAAACAAAGAAGTAGAGGTTATTTATAATCATGTTTTTTACAAATCAGTTCATTCCATGTATTCAAACGGAGAACGTTGTTTGTTGAAATGTAAAAATCTAAATAAATATAATGGATGGATTTTCAACAAAATGTGTTTGTTTGTTTGTTTGGTTATGAATTTCGCGCAAAGCTACACGAGGGCTATCTGCGCTAGCCGTCCCTAATTTAGCAGTGTAAGAGTAGAGGGAAGGCAGCTAGTCATCACCACCCACCGCCAACTCTTGGGCTACTCTTTTAACAACGAATAGTGGGATTGACCGTCACATTATAACGCCCCCACGGCTAAAAGGGCGAGCATGTTTGTTGTGACGGGGATTCGAACCCGCGACCCGCAGATTGCGAGTCGAGCGCTCTAACCACTAGGTCATACCGGGCCACCAAAACTGGTATGGAGGTTCATTAAGTCCATGCGGGGGGTACATATATTTTGCGTTTTGCTGTTTATTGGGCGTTTTTGCGTTTTTTACTACTACTTCGCCCCCTCTAAATATATATTCACCAAATTTGGTATGGAGGTTCATTGGGTCCATGGAAAGATACATACAAATTTTCAGTTTTGCGTTTTGCGGCTTTTATGGGCGTTCTTTCGTTTTCGCGTTTTTTACCACCATTTTGACCCCTGTTGATAAATCCTCACCAGATTTGGCATGAAGATTTGTTGGATCCATGCGAGGATACATACAAATTTGCAGTTGTTTCACATTTTGCGTTTTGCAGTTTTTATGGGCGTTTTTGCGTTTTTTTACAATTACATATAAGGGATGCAACATTTCGCGTTGTAAGATAACCTTTCATTAATCATGAATTTACATAACTTCCGTCCAGGAGACGGGTACTTGAGCTAGAAGCGAATATTTGAACAAATAAATTAACTTACTCCGAGCATTGTAGGTGAGGTCAAAGAGAAGACTGGTGAAATTAGGTTTAAGCACAGAGTCTGTGGAGAAGGAACTGAAATACGTTCTAACTTCGTGATCCACTTCGGTCAAAAATCGTTCCATGCTTTCACGGATCAACTGACTCCAAACTGGTGTATCATCGGACAGTACAGCAATTCGATGCCAGTCCAGATAGTGAAAATACTGCATTATAAATCTACATACTGTAGAGAGTTCTAGGCCGTTTCTTAAAAGCGTTGAAAAATGATTTTTTGAAACGAACGATACGGATATTCCTCCAGCTGTAAGAATTGGTAGATTCCAAGCATCAGCCATCCTAGCAACGGGACCAAGTTCTTGGGTAGCACTGGGTCCTATAAATCCACTTATATTGTGAAGAAAATACTCATTTGCTGCTATAACCGTTGTATAGTTCCTGTTGTCCGTCTTTGAACTCTTATAAGAGGCCAACTCAAAACGTACGTCTGGATAGAGCCGGTTTGATTTACGAATAGCTAATTCTACTGCAGATTTCATGACACTGTATTTGTATGGAACTTCGCTATCAAAGTCAGTGAAAATTCCCACAAGTCTCGAAACAAACTGTTTCGGAACAGTTTGGCCAAATTTGAATAGAACAACAACGAAAAATGTCATTAAGGCGTTTATTTTGTAAAGATTCATCTTTGAGAAAGAGGATAAATTGGACTGATCACAGTGAATTATAAAACTAAGATTACGAAGGAGTTGAGGTGGTGAAGGATTTGCATTACTCAGAAAGATGTCTCGCCGTCTAGCGGTGTATACCAGCAACACCTTATTTATAGTTGCCTGAAAAAAGAATTCTTTCTCACCTAAATTGATAAGTAGGTTGTTAGAAACGCATTTCAATATGGATGAAATTGGATATCTTTGAGCGATTTCGAGTTTTAAAATGACCTAGTTATATGGGAATTACGTTTCTGAAACATCTAATTTCTCTGAATGTCTCGAATAATAATGATATTTGAAATCATATTAATAAATGTAATGCAGTCTTGTTTTTGGAACTTGATTTGAAATGACTCTCTAGAAAGGAATCCCAAAATAACCGCGACGACAAATCATCGTGCCTTGATAGTCATGTTTGAAAATACACAGTTAGTGCTTTTGTCTTGTATAGCAATAATATATCGTAATAGTCTAAAAACGTTTTTGACATTTTTTAAAACTGTATCTCCAAGAAACTAGGTATTAACTAAATTACATTTCGTGGATATGAAAAAAAAAGAAAACTTCGTCTCCAAAGTGGTATGAAGAAAGTGTTGTCTTAAACTTTCATTGTTAATCACAATAATAACTTATCACACTCTTTGTTGAACGTAGGTCTATTTCGGTTGTTGTTACTTACAAAGCTACGTGATATGCCATCTTTGCTCGGTCAAGTTTGTTTGTTTTTGAATTTCGCGCAAAGCTACACGAAGGCTATCTGCGCTAGCCGTCCCTAATTTAGCAGTGTAAGACTAGAGGGAAGGCAGCTAGTCTCTTGGGCTACTCTTTTACCAACGAATAGTGGGATTGACCGTCACATTATAACGCCCCCACGGCTGAAAGGGCGAGCATGTTTGGTGTGACAGGGATTCAAACCCGCGACCCTCAGATTGCGAGTCGAGTGCCTTAACCATCTGGCCATGTGCTCGGTCAAGCACAGATAAACAAAACAAAGCTATTGGGGGGGGGAGCATAGAAGGAAAATTTTCTCCAAACTGATTATTGTATAAAAAAATTGTTGTCTTAAACCTTCAGTGATGACAAGAATAACGGTTTCTTATACACTGGTTGTTGAAGGAAAAAATGGTAAATTTTAGTGATTATAAACAGCATTGGCCGATACATATTTTTTTTGCCAGGAAAAAAATAAACGAAAATGGTTTGTTAAACAGTGAGATGAAAATGATCTAAGAAACGTTTCATTTTTTGTCTTTTTGAAGTATCGGTAAGTTGGGACTACTTTGAATAAAAAGTGCAAAAAAAAAAAGTTAGAAAATTTGGGCATAAAACTACTAGTCTTGAAACATCTATATTCGCCATTATTGAAAAATAATGTATGAATGGAAAAGACCACAGTTATTAGTTAATTATTTCTAATGATTTAAACATTCTGCTTAGTATTTGCTTGCAATGAGTGATAAACCGATTGACTTATCTAATAATAGACATCAGATCTAACGCCGGGTGACGGTACCGGTACTCTAAGTGTATATAAACAAATGAAGAAATTAACACTCAAATCGTGACACATAAACACTGCTGTCTGAGATGGGGCTCTGAGGGATGACAGGTCCATTCCCCAAATGTCTTCCCCTTTGCAATGCATAGTACTATCTAAATCCCCTCTCTTTTACGTACTTTTGCGTACTTCCCTACTCCTAACTTCATTTTTGCATAGTTTAGTAATATTTAAATAGCTTCCCACACGCGCGCACACGCGCGCACGTTACATCCAAAAATTATTAAATGTCAGTAAACGTTTAAACCAAATTGAGAAAAAAACTATTTAAAATAACTGGTAAGTTAATGGTGTGGTTGTAACAAAAGTTTCAATTTCAACCAAAAATATTCAACAGTAAAAACAGAGGCCTGGTGGTTAGAGCGTTCGACTCGTAACCTAGAGGCTACGGGATCGAAACCGGGCCCTGAACATGCTCATCCTTTTAGCCGTTGGGCGTTATAACGTGACAGCAAATCCCACTGTTCGTTGTTAAAGAAAAACCCAAGAATTGGTGGTTGGTGCTGCAGGTCAATTTCCTTCCTTGTGGTAGTAAGAATTGTAGTAGATAACCTTAATAGCTTTGTCGTAAACAAAACAAACAAACCTTTTTTTTGTTCTTCCAGCTAGACCTGTAGAAAACTAAATATTAACTAAAACTATCATTGAAAATTGGATTATATGTAAATGCCTTTTTTTTTAGCTATCCATAATTTTTATTGAATTAATCACTTTAAAATTTAAGAAAACTATAAGCTTCTATCTCCTAGTTACCACCCCAGTAGCACAGCGGTATGTCTGCGGACTTACACCGCAAGGCACCGGGTTTCGATACCCGTGGTGGGCAGAGCGCAGATTGCTCATTGTGTAGCTTCGTGCTTAACTTCAAATAAACCCAAACTTCTAGTTAATGGTTTACAAAATACGTTCAGAAAACACCCGAAAATAATATATGTATTTAATATTTTATTGGATTCAAATTAAATGCTAATTATAATTCAACTGTAACAACTTGAAAATTAAGACTTTTATTTTCTTAAGAATTTTGATAAATTAGACATTTTGTTTGTTTATTTTTATTTGTAATTAAACACAAAGCTACACAGTGGGCTATCTGTGTTCTGCCTACCACTGGTATCGAAATCTGGATTCTAGCGTTGTAAATCCGTAGACATACCGCTGTGCCATTGGGGGGCTATACATATTGCTTTGTAAGTCATTCAGTGATATCGCGTTCGTTTCGATTAGTGATATATTGAAACTATGAAAAGCGGTGGTACAGAATTACAAAACCTAGTTAGTACAACTCAAACATTACTTTAATTAGATGTATTTCATGTTTCCTCACAAAAGCCTCCACGGTTGACTCAACAGTAAGCTTGAAAGGTTATAATACTAACATTCGGGGTTCGAGCCTGGTTGCGAGAATAGCATTGCGCTTAAAAACAGACAAAAAAAAACCCCTCAAACTAAACAAATGTTTATCTATAAATATAATTCTTGTAGATATAAATTTAAGTATATACAAATGATTAAAAATCCCGTTTTCATTAATTTAATACCGATATCTTGTTCACCATTCTTCAGTCAAATACATATACAACAATGTTTCTAATAAACATTGCATTTCACTCATGCTTGAACAAAAATACAATAGGTAAGTGGCAAACTTACAGACTTCCAACGCTAAAGTCCGGGGTTCGATTCCATGAGGTGGACAGACCACCGATAGTCCACTGTGGGTAAAGTTTTAAAAGTGGACTATCGGTGGTCTGTCCACCTCATGGAATCGAACCCCGGACTTTAGCGTTGGAAGTCTGTAACTGTACGGTATTAATAGTACCATTTTATATGTGGGTGTATGTTCTTTGTTTAAGGGTGGGTAAAGTTTTAAACTTAAACAAAGAACATACACCCACATATAAAATGGTACTATTAATATCGTACAGTTTTGATTAGTATATTATTTTAACCAACTAAAAATAAATCTCGTAAACTCATTTATTTTGGAAAATCTAAAAAGCATCATATGGTGTAATCATCTATCCCCCCCTTTTTTTAAGTACTAAGAAGTTGTGGTCTAGCATTAATTTTCTTGCGTGATGATTCGATTTCAAATCACGTAATTTTGTGTATTGGTAAATCTATCTAGAGTCACGAAATCTGCTCAGTCAATGAGGCCCTAGCGTGACTCTTGGTCATAGAATACCACAGTCATTCAGAAAACAAAAAAACACACACACAAAAAAAAAACAAGTCATGGAGTACAGAAAGTTAAAGTTGATCATTAGAATCCGAAATATTAACAAGTTAAATTTTATACATAAAAATATTATTTTATGTATATACATCCATTGTGTCTAGAAATATGATAGCTAATTAAGATAACGGGAGGATTTTTGTTCTTATACTAGTTGTTATAGAAGCTCATCAGTTGATTTATTAAGATAACGTCGAGAGGGTTTTTGTCCTTATAGTAGTTGTTATAGAAGCTCATCAGTTGATTTATTAAGATAATGTCGAGTGGGTTTTGTATTTATAGTGGTTGTTGTACTATCTCATCAGTTGATTTATTAAGATAACGTCGAGAGGGTTTTTGTCCTTATAGTAGTTGTTGTGCTAGATCATCAGTTGATTTATTAAGATAATGTCGAGAGGGTTTTTATCATTATAATAGTTGAGGTACAGACTCATCAGTTGATTTATTAAGATAATGTCGAGAGGGCTTTTGTATTTATAGTAGTTGTTGTACTATCTCATCAGTTGATTTATTAAGATAATGTCGAGAGGGTTTTTGTCATTATAATAGTTGAGGTACAGACTCATCAGTTGATTTATTAAGATAACCTCGAGAGGGTTTTTGTTCTGATAGTAATTGTTTGTTTATTTTGTACATTAACACATAAGCTAGATAAACCGTCCCTGAAATTGAAGTGATAGATTAGGGTAAAGGCAGCTAGTCAACAGTATCAGTCGACAATTCTTGGACAACTCTAATCAAACATTAGGATTTGATTGTCACTTTTATAATGCACCCACAGTCCCAAATTGGGGAGCGAGTTTTGGGGGCAACGGGCTTTAAACCAAGAATTAACAGTCCGGTTCGCTAATCACTAGGCAACAGTCATAACTTAATTTGTTAAGATGATGGCATGAGGATTTTTGCTCTTATATCATTGTTAACTAACTCTTAATTTATTAAGAAAAAGACGGAGGGATTCCCCCGTTATATTCATAAGTTAATTTATGAAAATTGCATTGGGATGATTTTTCTTGCTATAATAGCTGCTAAACTAGCTCATAAGTTGGTTTATGAAAATTGTGTTGGAAAGAGTTTTTTTTTCGTCAGGAACACAAACGCGGAAGCTAAGACTTAGATCTGGTTATTTGTTTTTGTTTTTTTTATTCCTGCAAACTCCCTGTGGAGCATAGGGCCGCAACAACACCTCGCCAACGGAAGGTGTTGTTGCAGTTAGTTGTACCAGGTTGGTTTTTACGGGGTGGAGTTGCTAGCCCCTCCTCCTTTCTCATCCTGGATTTGGGACCAGGCAAAGGCGGAGATTGGCATGTTTGGTGTGACGAGGATTTGAACCCGCGACCCTCAGATTACGAGTCGAGCGCCCTAACCACCTGGCCATGCCGGACCTCAGATCTGGTTGTTTACCGGAAAGAATTACACCTGGCTGCTAGTGGTTGAGGACTGGCTATACAGCCTAGCGTCTTTCCAGGTAAAAATGAATTACACCTGGCTGCTAGTGGTTGAGGACTGGCTATACAGCCTAGCGTCTTTCCAGGTAAAAATGAATTACACCTGGCTGCTAGTGGTTGAGGACTGGCTATACAGCCTAGCGTCTTTCCAGGTAAAAATGAATTACACCTGGCTGCTAGTGGTTGAGGACTGGCTATACAGCCTAGCGTCTTTCCAGGTAAAGTGCAAGTTGCTAGTCAGCCATTGTCAACTAAGCATGAAAGAGTGGATCAATTTTTTTACAGAAACATTCATTAGAAGAGAATTAAAACTTGTGATAAAATAATTTGTTTTTATATTGAGGTGGATAATAACTTTAAGGGGAATAAGTAATAATAAATCATCGATTAAGTACCATCACTATTATCGACATTTTCGGCCGTAATCCTCGTGTAGCTTTGTGCTTAACAACAACCAAACCGAAACCGTCTATTATGAGGAATAAAACAATATATCACAAAATTGGATAGTCTAACTAGAAAAGCGTTCTGAATTTAGACTACAAGTCTTAAAGTATATATATTTTCTTTTTTTGCAGTCGTGGGGCTTAAATATTTTTGTGTTGTTTTAGCCGAGCTAACGAAGTTTTGTATTGTAGTGCATGAAAACATAAGCTGTGATGGTAAACTAGATCAACGTAGAAGCAAACTAAAAAGCTATAGTTTTATTTGGCAAAATGTAATTATTATTTCATGTTCATAATTTGAAAACATATTCTGCATAATATTTTTTTTTATTTTTGTCGCTAGGGTATTTTGCTCGCTGCTCCACCTACAATATCCGTATAAGTGGAATGCCGCTGCCAGTAAAACTTACCTTTCAGGCATTGAAAACAAAAGAAAATCATCATTACATGATGAACGAAAGAGCCAAGATATGAAAAGCTAGAAAATGGCGATAAAACATTTTCAGTTTGTTTTCTAGAGTTTTCTCGTAAAGTTCCGCAAGGGTTAGATGCGCACAGCTGTCCCTAACTTTGAACTGATAAGAGTCAACACCACCCACAGACAGTTCTGAGGTTACTCTTGTTTTAACGAAATTGAGGTGATTTGACCGTCACGTACCCCCGATGGAACAGCGGTAAGTTTATGAATTTACAACACTAAAATGCGAGATTCGATTCTCCGCAGTGGAAACATCA
>NW_013669081.1:28996-31787 GCF_000517525.1 Limulus polyphemus
TGACTAGCTGCCTTCCCCCTAGTCATACACTGCTAAATTAGTGACGGCTAGCGCAGATAGCCCTCGTGTAGCTTTGCGCGAAATTCAAAAAACAAACAAATAGAAAATCAGACCAATCTTGCCACATCCACCTATCATTCTTTCAGGATTTGTTAATAGTTCTCTCTTACGTTTAAAGCAAGCCTGAATTCCGGGTATTCTTTTAAAGAAGATGTGTTAATAATAGAAAAAAAATACATTCCTGAAAAGAAAAATACGTTCGTTTCAAGATGTTTTCACGCTTCTTACTTTTCTATTTTGTTCTTGTACTATACCAGTCAATAGATAAAGATTGACACAAACACGATTATGATTGTGTTTATACGTACGTTTCTTTGGGAGTAAACAGAAAATGATATGAATTTTGCGCAAAGCTACTCGAGGGCTATCTGCGCTAGCTGTCTCTAATAATTTAGGGATGATAGACCAGATAAAAGGTATCTAGGCAACAACACTCATCGCCAACTCTTGGAAAATTATATTTGAAACATGTTTTTATTTCTTTTTCTGAAATTATATGAGGTAACAATAATTTCACTGCAGCTTTTCAGATAATGTTGAAAACCTCAGTGTATTCGTCTTTCCAGTTTATGAATTTACAACACTAAAATGCGAGATTCGATTCTCCGCAGTGGAAACATCAGATAGCCCAATGTGGTTTTGCTCTGAAACAAACAAACAAATAAACTTTAACCGTCACTCTTGTGGCACACACACACACATATACACATGCGCGTTTTTTGCAGCATTAGGTCACGAACTATGAATCCTTGTAGTCACAGTCTGGGCACGATAACTGGTATCTACACTCGGTTCTAAACGTTCAGTGTGCAAGGTGCATAAACACAAGTAAAAGTTTACATACAAGTGATAAACCTATAAATATGACACTTCTTACTTACTCCTTGCCACTTTCGCCCCATTTTCCATCATATGAGTGTAGTTTCTGCTAGCTGTTTGTCCTTCGAACTCTTCTGTGGTCGTGGACACCTTATAAAAATGTTGTCGGTCGAACGTTTCGTCGATAGCCTTAGCAGTTACGACACTGAAGCTTACACTGTTGTCGTACAAGAAATACACGTGGTGCCACTGGAACATCTTCAGAACTGAAATGACCATAACAGCTACTGTTTTGGAGCCCGAGGTCAGTCTCATCAAGGTCGAGAAAATGCGTTTGTTTTCCAACGTGCCATCAAACCCACCAGCTGTACACACAGGGATGTTCCAATAGGACGCCATTCTGGCTACAGAATCGAGAGCTAAGCTGCAACCTGGCCCAATGAAAAACTCTGCCTTTCCCACGAAATACTCTTCCGAAGCAAGGGCCCCAGCAATGTTGTACTCACAATCATAGTACCCCCCACGAAAAACAACGTTGAATCGTATGTTCGGATACATCTTTTGAGCTTTTCCTATTGCTATTTCTATCGAAGGTTTTGTGAGTTCCATTTGAAAAGGCTCTTGAGGAGCATCGGATATAAAGATACCAGCCATTTTGGTATCATATACGTCTCCTTTTGTCACCTTTAAGATATCACCCCGAGTTACAAGCAATGCCACAACCAGCCACAGCTGCATTGGGTTGGTAGGTAATTTCAGAACAGAGGCTAGAAAATGTTATGACGAAATATCGTGCAGTAAAACATCTCTTATGCTACATCCATGAAGGGTGGCTCCACGTCATAAACTGACAACATGCGTTTGTCTCGTCGTAAATTGTGTAGTCAGCACGAAATTACAGAAACGAATTCACGTTCAATATCAAACTACAGTCACATATGACCTTCTTCCTTCAGTTATTCTACAATCTGACCTCTATCACTTGAAAGTCAATAAAGAGTAATAGGCTTTAATTTTGACAAACGTTCACTATAACTCAAAAATACATAATAAAAGTCAGTTAAGTGCGCAATATTTTCATGTACAATTGTTACTTTTTGCTAAAATATTCCGTTTAACTCCCAGTACAATATCTCCTCAAGATCGCTGTTTAGCGACTAAATAAGGCATCAGTTGGACTCTACGGGCGGGTAGCCTACTGTTTCATTCACAAAATATTTGTTATGTCAAGTTAAATTATACTGCTAATAGTAATCAAGAGATACATTATTCGAGAACATTTTTAACACCATGTGTAATGTTTAACTCAAAAAGAAGTGTCTTCTATATAAAAAATAAATAAAAATAAAATAAAGTTTAACTCAAGAAAAAAGTGTCTTCTATATAAAAAAATAAAAATAAAATACAGTTTAACTCAAGAAAGAAGTGTCTTCTATATAAAAAAATAAAATAAAGTTTAATTCGTGATAATATCCCCACCCCCGGTGGCTCAGCGCTGAACTTAAGGGCTTATAGTACTAAAAATCGAGGCTCAATACCTGTGGTGAGCACAGTGCAGATATCTCGTTGTATAGCTTTGTGCTTAAAAAAAAGACAAACAAAAAACCAACAAAGAAGCTCTTGATAAAACGTGTCGTGCATACGTTGATACCGTTCAACATGAAATAATAATATTGTTGAAGAATGTCAGAATAATCAAACTTGTGAGACTTTTTTCTTATCATATTGACAGTTATTGCTTGAAGTTGCTCGATCATGTATAGAAAGTAAGAAACGTCCTATATTAAATGTTCTTTCCTAAGCCTTTCGTCACTAAGTGGTGGACACAGCAGATAACCCAATGTGGCTTTGTTATAAAAAAGTAAACAAACCTATCCTAGCTGTATTTCAATTACCGCTGTTCCATCGGGGG
>NW_013669081.1:32528-42490 GCF_000517525.1 Limulus polyphemus
TGGAATTCAGGCTTGCTTTAAACGTAAGAGAGAACTATTAACAAATCCTGAAAGAAAGGATGTGAGAGGTGGATGTGGCAAGATTGGTCTGCTTTTCTATTTGATAGATCTGTAACCATAAACACATCTTCTTTAAAAGAATACCTGGAATTCAGGCTTGCTTTAAACGTAAGAGAGAACTATTAACAAATCCTGGAAGAATGATAGGTGGATGTGGCAAGATTGGTCTGCTTTTCTATTTGATAGATCTGTAACCAAACAGAATTGAAAGCTATAAAAAATATGGTTTGTTTGAGCAATGACGATTTTATAGTGAGTAATTTACGTTTAATTTCGTACATTTTCGAGGGGTGGTGGATAAAATAGGGAAGTTGTTATTCTTTAGTTAAGCACAAAACTACACTACGGGCTATCTGTATTCTGCCCATCACGGGTATCGAAATCCGGTTTATAGCGTTGTAATTCCGCAGACGTACCGCTGTGCAACGGGGTGGGGGCAAAATAGAGAAGAGAAGATGCCTAGAGAAAATGTGTCATGTGTGTCACACTAGGGGAAACTCAGGAGTTTTTAAAAATATTGCCTTCTAAAAATAAGAACTTAAAACTTATATACTATTAAAATATGGATTATTAGCTAAGATTTTATGCTATACTAATTGATATACCATAAACAAAAAGTAGATTAATAACATTTTGAATTGAAGTCATTAAAACCTCGTGACATGCGCAGTAAAGGATGCCCATTGCGATAGGGTTAATCATGGATCAGAAGAGCTAAAGTTCGAGTCGCGATGTCGCTAAACGGGCATCACACGTTCAGTTGTTGGTGAGTTATACGTGCGATAGTGGATCTCGTTATTCGATTCAAAGCCATTTAGTTCTTGTGCGCATAAAACGTCGTTAAGGTTGAAAATCCAAATACTATCGGCAATACAAAGGCTGCATATGTTATATTAAAGCATGTTATTAACCTCGCCACGTCATTTAGTTTATGTCACCACCTCCAGTCATGCTCTGACAAACGTGTATCTTGACAGTAGGTCTATATCGTAGTTTCATTGTAAAAGGTTCCGTTGTAAGGATGTCATGTATAAAGTGCACCACTCCTCCTAGCTTTCTTTCCATAATCCATTTAGAGTACGAGGACGTTGGGTACGCCAGTGCTCGTTTAAACAGTCTTGAGGAACAGAGAGCATGCATCGATGTCCATTTCGTGTTTCAGTTGCTTGAAGGATGCAATAGTTGAACAGTTATACAATAGAAACAACTCGTGTACACGTGACTTGTGTCATTTGTCCAGAGGGAGATCTTTTTTTCATTATGTTACATATTGTTGTTTGGGGCACATGGACGGCTTTTGCTACCGACCTTTATGTTCATAGATTCTCACCTGTTATAATATGCTACACTTTGCTTGCGATGGTTGGGACACGATTTGTTGCAGGCATCTTTCTGGATGATCCTGGTGCCCAAGTTATTCAGAATCCTTTGTTTTCAAATGCATTAAGTATTCGAAATTATAAACCTTTGATCTGAATACATCCTTATAACCAGAGTATTTGAATATTTTACGTCGGAAAGGGCTGTTACATTCCCCTCTCAAAAGCAATCAGCTGAGCATCAAATTGCTCGCAAAATGCTAAACAAAGTCAAACTTTCCATCGATCGTGGTCGTCACGTGACGTTCTGGTTTTAATACTAAAAAATATTCTAATATTGCGTACGCAACTCTTATAAATGTATTATAAAAATCTTGAAAAACGTTCCAAAAATTTGAGATTCTACAAAAAAAAAGGATCTCTCCTTCATTAGTAGGTTGATGACGAATATATAACAGTATTCATAAGCGTTCGAGTTTTGGGTGTAGTATTTTCTACGTCTGAAAACAGATCCATAAGATTATTTAGGATGTCTTTAGCAGAGTCCAGTTTTTAAAAAATTCTTACATGTCTTCCTTTTTATTTTTCTTCTCAGTTTGTTCCTTGGGTAGTTTACTATAGTTTTCGAAGTAGTTTCATTTAATCAATATTTCCTAAGTAGTGTTAATGAGGCGTATTAATTCAATGTTTCCTAAGTGGTGTTAATGAATCGTATTCTCCCAGTGTTTCCTAAATGGTGTTAATGAGGCGTATTAATTCAGTTTTCCTAAGTGGTGTTAATGAATCGTATTCACCCAGTGTTTCCTAAATGGTGTTAATGAGGCGTATTAATTCAGTTTTCCTAAGTGGTGTTAATGAATCGTATTCACCCAGTGTTTCCTAAATGGTATTAATGAGGCGTATTAATTCAGTTTTTCCTAAGTGGTGTTAGTGAATCGTATTCACGCAGTGTTTCCTAAGTGGTGTTAATGAGGCGTATTAATTCAATTTTTCCTAAGTGGTGTTAATGAATCGTATTCACCCAGTGTTTCCTAAGTGTTGTTAATGAGGCGTATTAATTCAGTTTTTCCTAAGTGGTGTTAATGAATCGTATTCGTCCAGTGTTACCTAAGTGTTGTTAATGAGGCGTATTAATTCAGCGTTTCCTAAGTGGTGTTAATGAGGCGTATTAATTCAATGTTTCCTAAGTGGTGTTAATGAATCGTATTCATCCAGTGTTTCCTAAGTGTTGTTAATGAGGCGTATTAATTCAGTTTTTCCTAAGTGGTGTTAATGAATCGTATTCACCCAGTGTTTCCAAAATGGTGTTAATGATGCGTATTAATTCAGTTTTTCCTAAGTGGTGTTAATGAATCGTATTTACCCAGTATTTCTTAAGTGGTGTTAATGAGGCGTATTAATTCAGCGTTTCCTAAGTGGTGTTAGTGAATCGTATTCTTGTAGCTGGTGTTAGTTTCGCAGACATTAAGGTAAACACTGACTTTTTTATCTGTTAAAGTACGTGGCCATGTAAAATTAAAAGCAAGGGCACATTCAATTCTTCAACTACATTACAACCCACGATCTCAATTGAATAGATATCAATAAGTCCTATTAGGTTCACTGTCAAAACGATATACACTAATTTATAAGTTGTTGTTTTTTAGCAGAAAACAGATAATCGTAAGTGTTTGCCTCACAATGACTATATTGTAATTTGGAATTAAAGATTTTATATGTGTTTTATTGTAAAGTCGCACAGTAGGTTATCCGCATTTTGACCACCACGGGGAGACTCGGACGCGGCTAAGTGAGTAGCGTACTCGAACGATGTATTCAGAGGTTCCTAATTCACGTCCCTTTGCCACAAAAACGATCTCCGCCTTTTGCATTAAAATATGGACGGTTATTTTCCATATTTAATCAGACAACAGTAACCTAAGGGTTGACGGCGGGTGCTGCTGACTAGAGGCCCTAGTCTAGATATCTTGATAAACAGTGGAGCATATGAAGTGTTTTGTTTTTAGTACTTTGATAAGATATCTCGATAAACAATAGAGCATATGAAGTGTTTTGTTTTTAGTACTTTGATAAGATATCTCGATAAACAATAGAGCATATGAAGTGTTTTGTTTTTAGTACTTTGATAAGATATCTTGATAAACAATAGAGCATATGAAGTGTTTTGTTTTTGGTACTTTGATAAGATATCTTGATAAACAATAGAGCATATGAAGTGTTTTGTTTTTCGGTACTTTGATAAGATATCTCGATAAACAATAGAGCATATCTGAGTCATCAGGTGGAAAACGAAGTTTAATAGTAAATGTTAAAAACACGGTAATACTAAAAAACATATTTAATTTCGGACGTTTCGGAAGTGCTTTAAACCACATCATCCGCATTAAAACCTCAAAAAGTTCGTTCACAGTATTCTAACTACAAAAAACAACATTGTCTTTTAATTGGGAAGTTTTTTTATACAATCAAAAATGTTTAGAAAGAACAGATTTAAACGGTAACAATATTAATGGAACGTACGATAAAACGTGCGGCATATTGTGTAATAATATTATTAGGAAAATAACTATGAAGAAAGGCTCAAATATAGGTATAAACACTGTATCTTTGAAATGATGATGTTAACGATAATTTGATAAAAATACTGGGAATATGGAATTGAATAAATTAAGGACAAAGGGGGGAGGGGGGAGTTGATGTTATTAGGATAAAGCTCCGCTAAAGTGGTGTCAGAGATGAGTTTAAACCAATCATTGTCGAGGGGGTTTAAACTTTATTTGTCCTTTACAATGTCATCCTTTCTGGATAAATAATCCCGAGCACATGGGAATTTCAGCTAGAAGCAGATATAAGTTAACTAATCCACCCGAGTCTTGTATTCATTACACAGTGAGAACAAGAAACACGCGATATTTCTAGAAAACTTTAAAATTTTCAACTTCGGAACCACAGACATTAAATTATAATCCAACACTAAATAATAACATCAACTCCTCCCAGTTGTCATTAATTTAATATATTCTAGACTTTCAGTATTTTTATTCAATTATTATTATTATTATTTCAAAGATGCAGTGTTTATATTCATTTTTAAGCCTTTCATCAGCTATTTTCCTAACAATATTATTACACATATGTCGCACGTTTTATCGTACGTTCCATTAATATTGTTACCGTTTAAATCTGTTCTCTCTAAGCTTTTGATTGTATAAAAAAAAAACTACTCAATTAACAGATAATGTTTTTCGTGGTTAGAATATCGTGAACTAACTTTCTGAGGTTTTAACACTGATGATAGAATTTGAAGATGAAGATTTAAACCAACAACTAAGTAGTATTTGCAGTCTTCGACATTCATTGATTCTTTTCTTCCTTAGTTAAAGTTTCATATTTTATTGAGGAAAGGGAAAAAAAAATCACAAATACCTAAGTAACATATTTAGCTTAATGTAATATATCGTCTAAATTCTTGTTTTGAATTGCTAGTGTAGAATGTTTGTACGCGAATTCTCTAAAACCATTGAATAAATACGTTGATTTATGTAACTGCTCGAAGCCCCCCAGTGACACAGCGGTGAGTCTGCGGACTTACAACGCTAGAAACCGGCTTTCGATACCCGTGGTGGGCAGAGCACAGCTAGTTCATCGTGTAGCCTTGTGCTTAATTACAAACAAACAAAATAACTGCTTGAAACAAACTTTAGCGAATCGCAAACTCTAATTTTTAACGTGTGTTTGTTTATATATATACTTTTAAATAAGTTCATTAAGACAAATATAACACATGGTGGATAGTTAAGAAATATATTCTTTGAGAACGGGTGAAAGTAATTAATAAAGTATTTAAAGCCCAGTAGCAGCATAACTCACCTCTTGCTTTTTTATCCTTTTTGTAAGGCAGCAGTAAAGTTAAATACGGCACTCACCTCTAGCTTTTTTTATCCTTTTTGTAAGACAGCAGTAAAGTTAAATATGGCACTCACCTCTAGCTTTTTTATCCTTTTTGTAAGGCAGCAGTAAAGTTAAATATGGCACTCACCTCTAGGTTTTTTTATCTATTCTGTAAGGCAGCAGTAAAGTTAAATATAACACTCACCTCTTGCTTTTTATACTTTTTTGTAAGGCAGCAGTAAAGTTAAATATGACACTCACCTCTAGCTTTTTTTGAACCTTTTTGTAAGGCAGCTGTAAAGTTAAATATGTATCCAACTTCGTAATAGCCTTGAAATTCAAGTTCCATTCTTTCATACATTTTTGAAGCTACGTCTGCCTGAATAGCTCTAGCGGTCACAAGTCCTATGCTTATGCTCTTATCGAAGAAAACTACGGCATGAGACCATCGGAAAGACTGCAGGACCCTGAGGATCATCTTAGAAACAGCCTTGGTGTTGGCCATTATCCGCATGAAAGTTTTAAATATGTTTTCGTCGTTGAGAGTGGCGTCAAATCCTGCTGCAGTGCATACAGGAATGTTCCAATAAGTGGCCATTCGGGCAACGGAATCCAGAGCGAAACTGCATCCCGGGCCAATGAATACGCTAACTCCTCGTTTGTAATATTCTTCGGCCGCTAACGCTCCGGCGGTGTGTGCTATACAGTTGGTGTAATCTTTGCGATACGACGTTACAAATTTGATGTGTGGATAGAGTTTCCTAATCCTAACGACAGCCAGATCCACAGATGGGATAACCACTTCGTAACTGAAGGGTTCCTTGGGAGCACTGTGAATAAGAATACAAGCTATTTTAGCGGTGTACGTCGATGGATCTTCACATACCGCTGTTAACGGCATGAGTGGAATCAACAAGATGAGGAACATTTCTACACTAATAACCTCATCCATAACACAGTTCCTTTTAAAACCTTTGTTGTGTACTTTCAACAAACACATGATGCAATGCTGATGTCATTCGTACATAAAAAAATCAATAATAGATTAACTGAGCTGCATGTTTAGTGCTACGGTTATTTCTTTTTATTATACGTGAACACGTGTACTTAATGTTTTGAACTTTTTGATCGTTTCTTAGCTAAATGAAGGAAGACAACAAGTCTAGAAAACGATAATAGCTGCGATAACTAGCACTTATAATGCTAAGGCGGTTCATCATTAGATTCGATTATTGAGTCATAAGGCAGCAAAAATCTTTCTGGAAGCGAAAAGTTATTCTAAATTCAGTCAGAGATCCTCCCTAGATCATTAGTCCAGCAATACTTGTGATAATTTGAATAAAAGTTAGTTGAAAAGGCAAAAAAGAGAAATAGTCAAGTAATAATAACTTTGTTGCACTTTTTAACACCGTCATTTAAATCAAAAGTATTGGATGTATTTGTATGATACCGAAACGGCATACGTATGGAAGAAACGAAACCCATTAACAGTTGAAGGGAGATAAGTGTGGAAGAAACCGAAACCCATTCACAGTTGAAGAGAGAGATGTGTGGAAGAAACTGAAACTTATTAACAGTTGAGGGGAGATATGTGTAGGAGAAACTGAAACCTATTAGCAGTTATTCCAAAGTCTTACGAAGAAGAAAACCCGTTCTTGTCACCATTTTAAACATACCAATCACTAACATTATGTTTAATAATGTAAGTAAACATATTTCAGTAAACGAAAACTTTGGGTGAAGGCAGTTTATACAACTAAACTAAATAGTTGTCAGACAAAACGAACACAATTTAGCCACTGTTGCCCTGTGGTTCACTGTCAACTTAGTCTTTCGGAAGACACCACAGAACAACCCGCACCCTCAGAAAGACGTAGCCATTACAACCTAGCGAAAAGCCTAATTGACTGTCTGTATCGGGATCTAGATTTAATAATGGCTGGACACGGCTTGAATGGGTAATGAAGAAAAACTTTAATATAAGTTTAACATAACAGCAAATGTACAACGTTTCGACAAGGTTTTGGTCATCATTCAAGCCGTCTCCAACCATTATTAGTCTCAAAGTGTGTTCCTCGTCATCGAATTTGGGATGTAGATTTGTGTATGGATATGAGTATGATATATACGATATATATATCTAGAGTGTGAATGTTTTATATTAATATGTAAAACAATCCTCTATGTACACTGTTAGTTAAACTAGTGTATGGATATGAGTATGATATATATATCTAGAGTGTGAATGTTTTATGTTGATATGTAAAACAATCCTCTATGTACACTGTTAGTTAAACTAGTGTATGGATATGAGTATCATATCCATACACTAGTTTAACTAACAGTGTACATAGAGGATTGTTTTACATATCAACATAAAACATTCAAACTCTGGATATATATATCGTATATATCATACTCATATCCATACACTAGTTTAACTTACAGTGTACATAGAGGATTGTTTTACATATCAACATAAAACATTCAAACTCTGGATATATATATCGTATATATCATACTCATATCCATACACTAGTTTAACTTACAGTGTACATAGAGGATTGTTTTACATATCAACATAAAGCATTCACACTCTAGATATATATATCGTATATATCAAACTCATATCCATACACTAGTTTAACTAACAGTGTACATAGAGGATTGTTTTACATATCAACATAAAACATTCACACTCTAGATATATATATCGTATATATCAGTATGATATATATATCTAGAGTGTGAATGTTTTATGTTGATATGTAAAACAATCCTCTATGTACACTGTTAGTTAAACTAGTTTATGGATATGAGTATGATATATACGATATATATATCTAGAGTGTGAATGTTTTATGTTAATATGTAAAACAATCCTCTATGTACACTGTTAGTTAAACTAGTTTATGGATATGAGTATGATATATACGATATATATATCTAGAGTTTGAATGTTTTATGTTGATATGTAAAACAATCCTCTATGTACACTGTAAGTTAAACTAGTGTATGGATATGAGTATGATATATACGATATATATATCTAGAGTTTGAATGTTATTATATGTTAATACAGAAAACAGGCCTTTACGTAGATTGTATATTAGAATGTTATTATATGTTAATACAGAAAGCAGGCCTTTACGTAGATTGTATATTAAACTAATATGTTTCCAATTATATGAATAAACCATGATGTGCGCTATACAAAAACAAAACAAACAAAAAAAAAACTACAACTGTAAAACGTTAAATACTAATTTCACGCATTCAAAACCGCTTTGTTTATTATTGTTAGTGAAGTGAAACTATAGAGTTGGTCTTAACGATAAAGCAGAAAGTAATATCGTATTAAGAACTACAGTAAGGTATTTGTATATATACAATTTGACATTCCTGATCAACAACCACATCTGGTGGTTCGCAAGTGAACTACACAGCTAAACATCTGCTTGTTCACCATAGATGATCTCATCGCCCCCTACAGTTTGAAATTATCTGCCTCTAATAAAACAAATTAGATTTATCCTCCCTATTAGCACACTTTGGAACTATCCGCCCTCTGATGCCGCTTTGTGAAATTTTGATATCACGTGATCTCCTGGTCTCAAACGATGCACTATCCCCTTTATCGCATGAGATAGAGAATTTGTATTCATGACGTAAAAGTCACGTGACCACATCAACCTATCAGCGTGAGGCGACATTCTTTGAAATCAGGTTAGACCGGTTAATTACTCTAGTTAAAAAAGTTTGTTTATTTGTAATTAAGCACAAAGCTACGCAATGGGCTATCTGTGCTGTGTCCACCACGTGTATCAAGACTCGATCTTCAGCGTTGTAAACCAATAGACGTAATGTTGAACCACTTGGGAGGGGGAACTCTAGTTAAAACTTGGTCGTGATAACACTTAGAAAAGTGCTGGAGGAAGAGTAAAACGAGACCTGCCATTGAAAAAGTTAACACAAAAGGACATATCAAAGCACAATAGAGAGAAATTATGATCAGGAATGCACAGAGCTTATCAGAAACAGGTGAGAAAATATTGGATGTCACAATAAGCGAGCTCTAACAAACGAAAACGCTTTGCAGGCTCTTGTAGCTAAGGTACCTTCCCTCCCCAAATATATTCTTTTGAAACTGAACTTTCTTATTTGATATTTAAATTAAAATACAAAACAATAATTATTGTGCGATAATTATTGTTTTTTTTTTAATTTAATGAAAGAGCTTGAAATAATAACCTAGAACTGATATAAATATCTTGAAAAATCTGAAAGCGGAATCGTCATTAATGTTGGTCTGGGCAACAGATTTGCTTTCAGAAGTTAAAAGGTTTTTGTTTCGAATGTTCAAGTAACGAGAACTTAACTTCTCAATACACGGAAAGATGTCGTTATATATATAAAACAAATCATCTAGATATAGAACAACGTTTGGTGGCCGCTTAGAAATGTAACGTATTACATCGTATCGGGTGTGGTGTAAGATAAACACTCCTCGGTCGATGAAAGAAAATTGGACATAACGAACCCCATTCAAATAATGCGTTTTTAAGACCCACTCAGAATCAAATTTCTTAGCGTTGTGTTTGTTTGTTTGTTTTTTGAATTTCGCGCAAAGCTACACGAGGGAAGGCAGCTAGTCATCTCCACCCACCGCCAACTCTTGGGCTACTCTTTTAC
>NW_013669081.1:43390-45315 GCF_000517525.1 Limulus polyphemus
CCCGCACCCCTCAGATTGCGAGTCGAGTGCCGTAACCACCTGGCCATGCCGGGCCACTTAGCGTTGTGAGTTTGAAGTCATACATTATTCTCCTAGGTGTCGCTTCAGTAGTTATATCAAGGAAAGTATTTATAAGGATTATGCGAATTGGTATGCGGAACTCACGTAGTTTTCCTGAAGTTGAAGGCAAGACAGGTTTAAGTTACAAATGAACTAAGAAACAAAATATTATGTCCTTGATCTTGTTTTCAAATCGAGGGCCTGACGTGGCCTAATGTTTAGTGCGCCAGGACTCTGAGACCTTGTACTTATGGTTCGGGTCCCTTTATCGCGAAAACGCGTTCCGCACTCTGGGACTGTGGGAACAGCGGTATGAGTACTGATAGCCCATTGTGTTGTTATGTGCTTAACTTAAAACAAACAAACAAATATTTGGTGGTAAACAATTAAATACGAAACACTGATCTTTTCCGGAAGATAAGCTACCTGAGTTCGTGTGTTCGTATTTCGTCGAATCATCGAAGTATCCCAACTTTTTCCTTTTTTTTTAAACAAATTACGTCGAGTAACGAAACTTTCACATAACGACAAAATACACCCAGTAATTTTTGATGTATAACACATTCGTGGGGCGTAACATTTATGATAAGAAATATAATACGTATTCTGGCCAATAAGAGTGAAAAAAAGGAAGAGAATAAAACGTTCTTAATTTTTTATTGTTTTTAGAAATTAAGCGACCAATTTTGAGAGCAATAAGGAGTTTGCGTGTTTTCAGAAGATTAGCTACCACTGATAGTTTATTTAAAGGAACGGAGGCGAGTCACGACGTCTTGTTATGTCGGTAGAACAGAAGGATATTTTATGAAGTGCATGTATGAATTTTGTGTTAAAAGGTATGGTTAGCCCAATTTCTCTGTCTCTCAAATCTTCTCTCTGTCTCTCAAACAGCGTAGTTAGAAGAGTAGTATCGAATGGAAGGTTTTTTTTTTTTGAAAACCCACCCCAGTTAGAAATTGTCATTTAAATTTATTCTTACAACCAAATACTCAACGTTTGGCGTTTAACACACATCCATGTATCTGTGTATTTCTATAGCTAGGCCTAAGTTTGTTGGTAGGAATTACACACTTCTAAGCTGCACTTTCTATATTTTAATCATTGTTTCAACTCTATCAATCACTCAGCCAAGTGGGACACAGAAAATTTCTACCTGTGAAATATTTTAAAGAAAGCCTAACTAGAAATTAAGCAATTTTTTAAATCAGGCTGCTTACAAAAGAAAAGTTACAAAACATTTCTTTTGAGCCAGATTTTACATATATTTACGTAATTTAGAGTTCTCACGAACAGATGTCTCTTGGTGGATGAGCAGTAAGTTTACGGACTTACAACGCTAAAATCCGGGGTTTGATTCCCCCGCTGTGGACACAACAGATAGCCCAATGTGGCTTTGTGCTAAAACCAACAAACACGAAAAAATCTCGCAGAGGCTATATGTAGCCTTGAAAGTCGGACAAACTAAACAAAGAAAGACACACACACACACATATATATAGCTTTGACTCTCTGTCTTTGTGCTTAATTTAACGAACACACTCTGTACAATATCCAAGTTTCAGTGAGAAGTTGATGTTTGATTAAATCGAAAAGTGTTGTCACCCCACAGATAACTGGTGCACGAAATGTAACAACACATATTCTGAAACCTCTTATATATACCACACAGATAACTGGTGCACGAAATGAACAACACATTCCAAAAATAAACAGCTTTAATAAGTTTTCCACATTGCCAGACTAAGGTAGGCAGTCGAAAAACCAAATCGCAAACGTATAAATAATAATTAATAAACTATTATATTGTAAGGCCCACCGAGTAAGACGCTTGACTCGCAATCTGTGGGTCGCGGGTTCGCGAACCC
>NW_013669081.1:46067-52521 GCF_000517525.1 Limulus polyphemus
CCCTACGGCAGAAAAGTCAATGCCCCCTTCCCTCCCCGAACGAGACTCCAGGTTGATGCGACACTTTCTCTAATAACAACAGCAGAAAACAGACAATTATGTTTCTCGTTGCAATTCTGAGCCCTACGGCAGAAAAGTCAATGCCCCCTTCCCTCCCCGAACGAGACTCCAGGTTGATGCGACACTTTCTCTAATAACAACAGCAGAAAACAGACAATTATGTTTCTCGTTGCAATTCTGAGCCCTAGGGCAGAAAAGTCAATGCCCCCTTCCCTCCCCGAACGAGACTCCAGGTTGATGCGACACTTTCTCTAATAACAACAGCAGAAAACAGACAATTATGTTTCTCGTTGCAATTCTTAATCTTAACTAAACAACACGTATTTGTGTCATCCGCCCGGGCGCCTTTAAGTCGCCGAACACCTGGGCAGTTGTCCCACTTGCTCCCTCTCCCCTACACCCCTGGGTGTTATTATTTGGTGAGTGTTTTTCGTTAACGATAACTTATTGTATGCAAATGTCACATGACCTAATGAAACCATTAAGATTTATTTGACTGCGAATTAAAAAAAGCAGACATCTTCTGGCTGTCTTATAATGTAAAACGAGAGCCACTAGACACTAACGTCACAGCTATAAAAAAAACTTGATAAATGGGAAGTTGTGTTACTTAGATATAACGAATATCAATATTTTACAGCTGAAAACGAGAGATTTTTACTCTAATTTCACAGCTATATAAAGACTTTAATAAATCGGAAATAAAGTTTCTTAGCTTTTATAAACGGTCATTGGCGTATTTTTGACATCATTCTAATATTTATCTATCAAATAACTTATTGTTATCGACGTTTCGGATCATGCCATCAGCGATATGGATACACAATCCCGAGATGAATTAACAGTGATAGGAAGTATGTATTCCAAACGGACCCAAACCTTCATTTCGTTTGATATCAAGGGGTAATAGGGTATCATTAATCTAGGGGTAGTTATTCGTTTCACTTTCTTATTTGGCGTTTTTAACTTGACTGAACAAATTTTTAGGTTAGGCTTAAATTCCAGGAAATTCAATTCATCATGAACGCCTTGTTTGTTCATCGGACAAATATTCAACATACGCCAAATAATAGTTTTGAATTTATCGATTTTCCGAGAAGAAGGACGTCTAGATTTATTTTTCGGAAAATAGTCTCCATTATTTGGTTTTCGATAAGGGTTCTGTACGTAACTGGCCATCTGGACATCGTGTAAAACAAGAACAAGTCCGGAGTTTGATTCTCCGCGGTGGACGCCGCAGATAGCTTTGCTCTAAAACAAATAAAACTAAAAAAAAAGAAAAAATCGAGAATAGGTATCTTGTCATAACATTCTACTTCATAAGTGAATTGTAGGCTTGGATGAACGGAGTATAATTTTTCACGAAACTGTTTAATCTAATTGCTAACATCAGAAAATAAGGTAAACATGCCATCGACATAAATAACATAGAAATCAGGTTTTTTCATTGAAAAAATTATTTTTCAAAGTCATTCATGAAGGTGTCACAAAGAAGAGGGTATAACATGCTCAGGAGAGGATTTTATTGAAAAATACAAAAAAAAATCATATTGAACTGGAAATACGAGTTGTTGACACACAGTCTAATTAAATTGTACAAGTTTATCTAATTACATAATATTAGGCGGAGTAGAAATTTCACCTAAATCATTTTTGGGACTTTTTTGAGTTAGCTTTTTATGTCGCACGATATCATACGGTTTCCTTTTGCATTTTTTAGTTGTGAGCTTCATATTAAGTTCAATGGTGTTTTTTTGAGTGTATTTATTTCAGTCCATTAGCGACGATAATATATTCACTAAATATTTGGTGAAAAAATGGGTCAGGCTATTAGTTGCCGGACTAAAGAATGGGTCAGGATATGCCGTACTAAAAGGTAAACATTTCTTTGTGCAACTTGAAAAGAGCATAGAGTCCGGGTCAAATGATATTAAGAAGGAACAATGTTCTAGTTATTTCTTTCTTCTACACTTCTATCTATCTTTACTAAAGCTTTGAGTTGTGTCAGATTACAGTTTGAAGTATGAACCATCACATAACAATTTATTGACAAAATCAGTTTTGCCACCTTTGTTACCTATAGCTATAATGTCGTTATTGTTCAGAGAATTGTTTTCTGGTTTAGTTTTGCCACCTTTGTCGGCTATAGCTATAATAATGTATTTGTTGTTCAGAGAACTGTTTTCTGGTTTAGTTTTGTCACATTTGTTACCTATAGCTATAATGTCGTTATTGTTCAGAGAACTGTTTTCTGGTTTAGTTTTGCCACCTTTGTCGGCTATAGCTATAATAATGTATTTGTTGTTTAGAACACTGTTTTCTGGTTTAGTTTTGTCACCTTTGTTACCTATAGCTATGATGTCGCTATTGTTCAGAGAACTGTTTTCTGGTTTAGTTTTGCCACCTTTGTCGGCTATAGCTATAATAATGTATTTGTTGTTTAGAACACTGTTTTCTGGTTTAGTTTTGTCACCTTTGTTACCTATAGCTATAATGTCGTTATTGTTCAGAGAACTGTTTTCTGGTTTAGTTTTGCCACCTTTGTCAGCTATAGCTATAATAAGATGTTGCTGACCTCGAGTCTAATTGACGTTTGATTGATTGTATTTAAGCCAATTATCCCTTCTTCAGTTTCAGTAATGATTTCTTTATTGTCAATTTTGCTTCTTGAGATAAAATAATTAACCACAAACAAAACACATTAAGCTAACCTTATGGTCAATGATGGCTAGATAAATGAAACATAGGGTCAGGTAGGACTAGGGATAAACAGAGGTTTTCTCGACCCTTCGTTTAGTCATGGAGTTCAGTTTGTTTTCAAGCTTCTTCTTGTTCATTTTGTCTTTTTCAGCTTCAGTTTTTACCAACTAATTGTATCTATAGTCACCAAATCAATATAGTTTAGGAACTGAGTCTTGTTTTCGTAATTGTACTTACATTGGTCAAGCTCCTCATTGGTACAACGGTAAGTCTGAAGGCTTATAACGCTAAAAACCGGGCACAGAACCGATAGCTCAATGTGTAGCTTTGTGATTAACAACAGACAAAGAAACGAAACGATCTCTTTCAATTAAAGTAAATGGATATGAAGGCTACTGCCATCGGAAGGAAGTTAAAAAACCAGCTTTAGCAGGAAGGAAGTTGAAAAACCAGCTTTAGCAATACATCCTCACACAACCAACCAAAAATTAATTTCAATCAGTCAAAAATCATTACTGAACCAATCAATACAACACAAGAAATCGGATAGAAATATTCAAAAAGATACTGAATAATGAAATGGGATCTGAATTGAATCATACTTACAGGTAACTGTTCTCTGTATTTAATTATATAGTAGACGTTGTCCGTTCTGAACAGGTTTAGATCTGAACGTACAAAGACATTGGCCAGGTGGTTAGGGCGCTCGACTCGTAATCTGAGGGACGCGGGTTCGAATCCCCGTCACACCAAACATGCTCGCCCTTTCAGCCGTGGGGGCGTTATAATGTGACGGCCAATCCCACTATTCGTTGGTAAAAGAGTAGCCCAAGAGTTGGCGGTGGGTGGTGATGACTAGTTGCCTTCCCTCTAGTCTTACACTGCTAAATTAGGGACGGCTAGCGCAGATAGCCCTCGTGTAGCTTTGCGCGAAATTCAAAAACAAACAAACAAAGACATTGTGATCATAGATAATATATATACAAAATGACCGGAGAACAATGTTAATCATTCCCTTGAGAATGACAAGCTTGGCTTGTTTAAATTAGTCCGGTTTGTTTTTATGTTTTGTTAAATATTTAATTTCTTGTGTGCATCATTATCCTGATATATTATCATTGTTTATCTTATGAATTTGCAGAAACAATATTTCTTTAAACACAAGGTTACTATATTCGTAGAATTCAAAATACATAATATAATATATTCGAAAACAAACATAGAAAAATAATTAAATATTAAATCAGGTAAGTAAATAAGATAGTTAACCTTTAGAGAGACAGGCAAGTCACCCATAGACAAGTTGCGCCATCTCTTGGGCACAAACTTTATGATATTTGTGTTTTCAGGAGTTATTAATTAAACAAATCATTAAGATTAATATAAAATTAACTTCTTAAGCTTTTTAGGTTTCTTTGTATTACATTCTTCGGAACAGGATTTCTTTTTAATTCACATAAAACTTATATAAATTAAACTTCACTTTTATACTAACATTTGTTTTATTGTATAAAATAAGTACATTTATGCGTTACAATCATTACTTTTTATAACATACATTAATATTGCGTGTAAACGTTTGAACCAACCTTAAAGTTGCATACAAATAGTTCTACAACGTTTTTTTGACCATCAATTACTTCTCATGCAAAAGGTTTATATAAATTTTTTGGTCAAACGTTAAACTGATATTAGAAAAGGTTTCTTCAAATTTTTGACAGTATTCCTTAAGAGTTTCTTCACATTTTTGACAGTATTCCTTAAGAGTTTCTTCACATTTTTGGGTCAACTTTTAAATCCTCTAATAATGCTTTTATCACGAAGCACATATCTTGTCTTAGTACACTAGAAATGCTCATAGAACGATGAAATCATTTGATAATGTATTCAACATAAAATGGCACAAATGGTATATACATGTGCTATCTAAACAGTGCAACAAATGACAAAAATTATTATGATGTGTACTTTGTCGTTAAGTCTCCTCTTACATAACTTTAAAATTACTTTTATGAAAGTCAAGGGAGGGTCGATCCTTTTTATGACGTAAAGCTGTAGATCAGGTCAAACCCCCAAGGAATTAAGGTTTGGAGTTTTAGACTGTGCAATGGAGGAGCGATATATGAATGTAGGTTGTTCCATCTACAAATAACAACTGAATGTTTCTTTACACCAAGCGAACCTACGAACAAAATACCCTAAACGATCAATATCTTCAATGTATGATTTTTTTAAACCAAGTGAACCGAAGAACAAAATACCCTAAAGGATCAATACCTTCAATGTATGATTTTTTTACACCAAGTGAACCCAAGAACAAAATACCCTAAAGGATCAATACCTTCAATGCATGATTTTTTACATCAAGTGAACTTATGAATAAAACAATATATGATCAATACCTTCAATGTATGTTTTTTTTACACCAAGTGAACCTACAAACAAAACACTCTAAAGGATCAATACCTTCAATGCATTACTTTTTACACCAAGCGAATCTATGAACAAAACAATATATGATCAATACCTTCAATGTATGATTTTTTTACACCAAGTGAACCTAAAAAACAAAACGCTCTAAAGGATCAATACCTTCAATGCATTACTTTTTACACCAAGCGAACCTATGAACAAAACAATATGTGATCAATACCTTCAATTCATGTTTCTCTTTACACCAAGTGAACCTGTAACCAAAACAGTATATGATCAATACCTTCAATGCATGATTTTTTTTACATCAAGTGAACCTATAACCGAAACAGTATATGATCAATACCTTCAATGCATGATTTTTTTTTTACACCAAGTGAATCTATAACCGAAACCTATAAAGGAAGCTCTTGCAACAGTTCTGAAATCGTCCATCAAAAAATTAAACATAAGGTCAAATTTATATAGCTATGCACACATGTGAAAATTTGAACAAAAGTATCCTGTATCACAATTAACACTGATATTAGTATGGATAGAAAGTGAAATACAGTTATAAGATCCGAGACTTTGGAAATTCAAGGTGAGTAGCTAAAGTTTTCTTTGACGATAATTGTAATTAAAGTATTACGTGATGTGTGCAAGAAATGTTTCTTACTTTAATCAATATGGGGAATCCAATTTCAATGATCAACAGTAGAGCGATGACAGCAACAACAGAACATTTGACACGTGTGTGTACAGTAACAAACTTTTAATTTTCGAACGTTTCGGGATATAAGCCTTCAATCTTCAGCAAGCTAATTGAACAGAGTACAACATTAGGTATAAAAATGTCTAAAGTCCAACCATTTTACGAAGAGTAATTAAAATACATAATAAAAGGATGAAGTAAATTAAAAGATAAATAATAAAGAATAGGATAATGAAATAATTGTAGTAATATTATACAAGTTATTTAATTATAGTGAAGCTGTTTTATTATATAAAGTTGGGAGTTCATTTATAATAAATACATCTTCTCTAATTAAAAGTTTAATATTGGACGATCCAGATGAGACGACTTTGAAATCCTTAACCGGAAATAGGGTTTTTGCCGTTTTCACTATGTGTATAAATTGTCGAGCCTGGTGGAATTGGTAGTTTTTATACCGGGTAGATAATTAGGCTTTTAGATCTGAGTATATTTTGTCCTTTGAGAGGTGATTTTTGAACTTTCGAATAAAATTTTTTAATGATTCTTAAAATTTGTGACTTCAGT
>NW_013669081.1:53361-58462 GCF_000517525.1 Limulus polyphemus
ATAGATGGAGAAACAAATAATAGGAAAAATACTTGAAAGTTCAGTTATTTCTCAATAGATGGAGAAACAAATAATAAGAAAAAATACTTGAAAGTTCAGTTACCTGTCAATAGATGGAGAAACAAAAATTAATAAAAAACACTTGGAATTTCAGTTATCTCTCAATAGATGGAGAAAAAATACTTGGAAGTTCAGTTATCTGTCAATAGATTGAGAATAAATTAAAAAAATACTTGGATTTCAGTTATCTGTCAAAAGATGTAGAAACAAATAATAAGGAAAAATACTTTGGACTTCAGTTATCTCTCAATATATGGAGGTTGTACTGAACTATTATTAAAAACCTTTACTTAAAATACAATAGAAGTAAGTACTGTCACTACCTTATATTTGCACAACATACACGTCCTGATGCTCGTCCAATAACTATCAATTTAAATCCCTTTGTGTTCATTCCAGAATGAAAGATGCATAATTTATATTTAGTTTTTGATTTTTTTATGGTGGTTGCGAGATCGTTCAAATTTTTCGGACCCGAACAGAAATTGATTACTGAAGACAATATATAAGATATAAAGTTTTCTCTTAGGAAACGTTTGGTAACTATTTGGACAATATAAAAATTTCATATATGAAAGTTCGAAATTTTCTGATGCACAAAATTATTTTTGATGTTAAGATGAAAATTACTTTGCCTGACAGATAGGCAAGATGTGAAAAAATTGCCCGCCCAATTTGTATATAAGATCAATGTTATTATCTTCTCCTATTACTCGCGATTTGGTGAGAAAATAACATAAAGGAAAAACCACTACTTACAGGAGAATTACTTCTGCATTTCATAATAGTTTCGCTTACCATCGCTAGATGACAGCACTTAATGTTTTTTGTGTGTAAACTACGACAGTTTGGGACTTTTCACTTCACAACAATGATATCTGACAAACCAATTTTGCTAAAAATAAGTAAATAAATAAAGAATTAATTAAATTAATATTTAATGTATCAAGCACCCGAAGTATCTTTGCAAGTGAACATGGATTTTAAAAAACACCTTAATAATTAATGCTTCATCAAACAAGTTTGTTCATATTGAAAAAACACTTTAATAACTAATGCTTTATCAAATAAGTTTGCAGCATAGCGGGTTCATGGATTTTAAAAAACACATTAATAATTAATGCTTTATCAAATAAGTTTCTCAAGGATGCCCCCCCCCCAGTGGCACAGCGGCATGTCTGCGGACTTACAACGCTAGAAACCGGGTTTCGATACCCGTGGTGGGCAGAGCACAGATAGCCCTTGTGTAGCTTTGTGCACAATTAAAAAACAAAAAAACAAACAATCTTCATGGATTTAAAAAACACCTTAATAATTAATGTTTATCAAATAAGTTTGCAGCAAATAAACTCCTGAACGTTTACTATTGCGGCAATTTTTTTTCACACACTAAAATCTGCCAATCACCAGTTTTTTTAAAACAAAGTTGTTGTTTTTTTTATGGAGAGTGGCAATAACGTCTGCATGCAAATAGCTTTTGGCACTGTTAAGGTCTCCCTTCGACAATCGAAATTGCTTTTTTACCAATAAGTGTCTTAAAGTTCGAAACAATCACTTACTCTGTGTATCAAGTAGGTGGCATCAACAGTTTCGCCAACTTGCGAAAGTGGAAAGTCAAACATTCCTAAGGACACACGATGTCAATCAGGGATTTTTGTATCACGAGATAACACAAGTGTTGGTAGCGCAGTAACAAAAATAAGTATTTTAATATGAGAAATCCAGAAGCTTCTTTCAGGTTTGATATCAAAATAAATAATCCTACAAATAATAAGTTTCCAACCGATTTCTTTAAGATGCGAATAAAAATATTTTCTAAAATCATGCAAATATGAATGGTATAATTTCGTTAACCCTAGTTTAATAGCAGTATACTAAATTTAAAACACAATCAAAATTATTCAATTTTAGGACAATAAAGGACGAACGTTACAGTTTCTAAACTTTCTTAGTAATGTCTGTACGTTTTCCTTTCGCTCCCCCCCTCCGATGGCTCAAGGGGGAGCTTGGTGGCTTATAGCGTTAATGCTTGCACGCAGTCAAACGAAACGTCTCTTATTTGATCCTTTACGTTTCATTTTTCGATATTATTAGCAACGTCTGAACATCTCTTGGATGATTTACTTTTCCCACCATACTAACAATCGGTAGGGATTATTTTATAATGTACAATACATTTTCCAATCTTACGAGAGATGAGGAACACCCTTTTGATCATTTACTTCTTATCAACGATATGCATGAACATTTTTTATGGGTCATTATTTTACATTTTCCCTCATATTATCAACAACCTAACATTTTTGTTATAATGTACATTAGGTTTTAAGGTTTCATAATATTAAAAAATAATGTCGGAAGATCTTTTTGATCATTTATGCTACTTTTGTCAATCTTTTTAACAATATTTAACGTTATATTTCGCGAATAAGAAACTGTCAGCTCGCGAAATCGGCAGGATCAAAGTAAGGAAGGCAAAAACGGACGACTCCTATTATTTGGTTGCAGGAGTATGATAACTTTTGGTGAGCAGGTAAGAACGATCACGTTTGTTCTAAACAAGCATGGAGACTAAAGATATCAGGGGTATGATAAATTTTGGTGAGCAGGTAAGAACGATCACGTTTGTTCTAAACAAGCATGGAGACTAAAGATATCAGGGGTAAGATAACTTTGGGTGAGCAGTTAAGAACGACCACGTTTGTTCTATACAAGCATGGAGACTAAAGATATCAGGGGTATGATAACTTTGGGTGAGCAGGTAAGAACGACCACGTTTGTTCTATACAAGCATGGAGACTAAAGATATCAGTGGTATGATAACTTTGGGTGAGTAGGTAAGAACGACCAAGTTTGTTCTATACAAGCATGGAGACTAAAGATATCAGGGGTAAGATAACTTTGGGTGAGCAGGTAAGAACGACCACGTTTGTTCTATACAAGCATGGAGACTAAAGATATCAGGGGTATGATAACTTTGGGTGAGCAGGTAAGAACGACCACGTTTGTTGTATACAATCATGGAGACTAAAGATATCAGGGGTATGATAACTTTGGGTGAGCAGGTAAGAACGACCAAGTTTATTCTATACAAGCATGGAGACTAAAGATATCATGGGTAAGATAACTTTGGGTGAGCAGGTAAGAACGACTACGTTTGTTTTATACAAGCATGGAGACTAAAGATATGTGATGAAGTACAGTGAAATTCTACGTTGTCTTTACACACAACTTAAACCTAGTGGTTCTATGGTAATGTAACGAAACCGTTGACCTAACGCAGGTTGCCAAACAGGTACTTTCAACACTATCAGAATAACTCGTATTTTTTAGTTGCCAGTTTTAAACCTTTTTTTAAGTTCTTAGAAGTTAAATGATTGAATTATTCCATCATTTATGTGATGATTGACCTCATATACCCTGCAAAGTTCACTGACTGTGCATTATATGCAAATATATTTGTAAAGTTAACAGACTGTTTGTAGATTCTGTGAAATATTTGTCTCAACCATCAGCATTGAGGGCAGTATTATTGAATATGTATATATATATAATGTAAGTTGTGTTATTAATGGAATATTTGTCTTAACCATCAGCATTGAGGGCAGTATTATTGAATATGTATATATATATAATGTAAGTTGTGTTATTAATGTGTGTATGTCATGTAAGTTGTGTTATTAATGGAATATTTGTCTTAACCATCAGCATTGAAGGCAGTATTATGGAATATGTATATATATATAATGTAAGTTGTGTTATTAATGTGTGTATGTCATGTAAGTTGTGTTATTAATATGTGTGTATGTCATGTAAGTTGTGTTATTAATGTGTGTATGTCATGTAAGTTGTGTTATTAATGTGTGTATGTCATGTAAGTTGTGTTATTAATATGTGTGCGTCATGTACTTTTCATATAATGTTACATATTATGCATCATGCTATTATTGCAATAAATAACTAACTTAAAAATGTTTTTTGTTGTGTTACTTTACATTGTGTTTAGGTATTAAAAATTTGTGACTTTTTTTTTCCTATCCAAAATTATTGTCACTTTTTTCTGTGACTTTTTCGTGTGACTCTATTTTCTGCCATTGATAGACAGCTTTATCCTCCAATTTTGAAGCGTAGGCTTATTTTATGTTTGGTGTTTTTCAAAGGTTCTCGCGAACCCCCAGGGGGTACGTACCACAACTTGAGAACCATTGCGATAGACCCGTAAGAAATGCAGAGCCAGAATAACTTGACAACTACAAAAACGGGTGTGTCATTTCTTAGGTAGCTGTTACAGGAGGTCATTGGCGGCCATCTTGAAAACAAAACATAACCTAAGAAATTAAAAGGTATTGATAAATGTGAGGGAAAATGCTAAAGAAGTTCATAGGTTTATGATCTAGGTTACTTCGTGATCAATAATACAACACCTTCAAATCTGAAAACAATCTAAGTCAAAAGTTTTTGTTGTGCCTTTAACGTTGTTTGTTATGGATTTCGCGCAAAGCTGCACGAGAGCTATCTGCGCTAGCCGTCCCTCATTAAGCAGTGTACGACTAGAGGGAAGGCAGCTAGTCATCGCCACTCACCGCCAACTATTGGGCTACTCTTTTACTAACGAATAGTGGGAATGACCGTCACAATATAACGGCCCCACGGCTGAAAAAGCGAGCATGTTTGGTGTGACGGGGATTCGAACCCGCGACTCTCAGATTACGAGCGCCCTAACCACCTGGCTATGCCGGGCCTATCTTTAACGTAGCTTAGAATTGTTTGTTGTTTTAGAGCAAAGCCACATTGGTTTATCTGCTGTGTCCACAGTGGGAGAGTCGAACCCCTAATTTCAGCGATGTAAGTTCGTAGACTTACCATAACTTAGAATAAACTGTTAGTTAATATTACTTTTTGTGTGCGTTAAAATAAAGCTCTGTTTCGAGATGGTATTTATCAAAAACGGTGCCACGAGATGGTATTTATCAAAAACGGTGCCACGAGATGGTATTTATCAAAAACGGTGCCAGAAAATGAGAAAATAATAAGTAAATAA
>NW_013669081.1:58575-67959 GCF_000517525.1 Limulus polyphemus
ATACCTTGGTGAATTCAAAACAGTTAGAAAAAGTCAAAGGTTAACCCCCCCCCCCGCCATATCCTGACGATATGAAACGAAAACTCCATGCCTATTGTGATTTGGCATTCTAAAGATTTGCTGCAATCCCACTGGCTCTTTGTTGTCAAAGGCTTTGCTCTAATCCTATTGGCCCTTAGTTTTCGCTAGCTTTGTTGTAATCCCATTGGTTCTTTGTTGTCGAAGGCTTTGCTCTAATCCTATTGGCCCTTAGATTTCGCTAGCGTCGTTGTAATCCCGTTGATTCGTTGTAGTCGAAGGTTTTGCTGCACCCACATTACTCTTAGTTTCAGTTTTTCAAGAACTGTGTTGAAAAATAGTTTTGGCTTGGGATATAAGAAAGGTTCTCTTACATAGTTCCATTTCTTCTGTTTTTTTTTTTAAAGAATACGGTAAAAATTATTTTCTGTATGGCTAGACACGACCAGCAAAGTTTCAGTAAAAAGACATCTTTCCTCTTTTACAATTTAGCAGTGATTTCTAAACTTCCGGAAAACGTGTCATTTATTAAATTATAAATAAAAGCTTTGTTAGTCCGTAGACATTCCGCTGTGCCACTGGGGGGCGCTTTTGTCTAAATTAGAAGTTGAAACTGTTAACCAAATAGTAGCACTCTTATGTACTACCGAAAATTAATTTCTGATAATGAGCAGAAACATATATATATATATATATATATTAAACAGAAGTTTTCTCAACCAGAGGTGTCTAATGACAACGAGGTTAATGCGATTAAATCTGCCTTATTAACATTTCTTCATAATTCGGTGGAGTAATGTTACACAACCTTAACAAATACGTAATAGGATTATCAGTAGAAAGTAAGCGACGAAAATTTGGTTTAAAAATGTATTATGAAATATTTACTTTAAAATAACTAATACAAACAATTGAAAATAATTCAAAATATGATAGCAAGCCCCCCCCCCCCAGTGGCACAGTGGTATGTCTGCGGACTTACAACGCTAGAATCCGGGTTTTGATACCCGTGGTGGGCAGAGCACAGATAGTCCATTGTGTAGCTTTGTGCTTAATTATACGAAATCTCAATCGGAGTTAGAACCATTTGGTTCTGTTTCCAACTTGGAACAAAATTCAAAAATTATGTTTATTATCGATATAACAACAGGTAGTTCTCATCAAATATACTCCCCCCCAAAAAAAAATCCTTTAATTCATTAAGCTATTGGTTATCGTCACAAGTTTGAAATTAGTCTCCTATAGGATTGATAGAAATCTTCAGTAATGCCAAAGAAATGTCCCGGCATGGCCAGGTGGTTAGGGTGCTTGGCTCGCAATCTGAGAGTCGCGGACTCGAATCCCCGTCCCACCAAACAGTCGTGGTGGCGTTGTAATGTGACGGTCAATCCCACTATTCGTTGATAAAAGAGTAGCCCAAGCGTTGACAGTGGGTGGTGATGACTTGCTGCCTTCACTCTATTTTGTCACTGCTAAATTAGAGACTACTAGCGCAGATACCCCTCGTGTAGTTTTGCGCGAAATTCGAAAACAAAACAATCCAAAAAAAAAACAGTTAAAAAGATATAGTGTACACATTAGATGATGAGTCAATTCTATCTTCATTAACGTCTTGGTTAATGGACTCCTGATAAGGACCGTAGCTTTAAGGTAGTTAATTTGTTTTTAGAGAACCGCAAACTGATGGATGAATGTAAAGTTTTACAGCTCATTAATCACTCAGATTTCTACTTTATGACCTACTTTTGCAAAAACAAATAAAGTGAATTTACAATTCGAACACAGCCAAAGTGGGATAGAAAAAATGAATAATTTAAAAACAACTTATAAAAGGTCATCTTATGGACAACACGAAGATCAACATTACCTAATGAAAGGTCCGCTTATGGACAGCACGAAGGTCAACATTACCTAATAAAAGGTCAGCTTATGGACAGCACGAAGGTCAACATTACCTAATAAAAGGTCAGCTTATGGACAGCACGAAGATCATCATTACCTAATGAAAGGTCAGCTTATGGACAACACGAAGATCAACATTACCTATAAAGGTCAGCTTATGGACAGCACGAAGATCAACATTCCTAATGAAAGGTCAGCTTATGGACAGCACGAAGATCAACATTTCCTAATGAAAGGTCAGCTTATGGACAGCACGAAGATCAACATACCTCTTTTCGATCAATTTTGTATTAACGAAGAGTTGTAGAAGTTTCTGTGGAGAGAAACCTCATCATACGGCTGTAGATAACAAACTGAAACACGTGTCAGACGTCTCCTTTCATCGATTCAGTAATCATCATTGCGCAAAAACTTCCGATCGACTCACATTCATGACGTTCTGAGACCGATTGCTAAGTCCGATGAAGAGAGACTTCTCTCCTGTGGCTCGAGTGGGATGCTACTTACTTTGTATTATCCAAGTCCAAAGAGATAGTACACAGTAAGGCAAGGGAATTGTGAGAAAAAGGATAGAGTCAGTGGGTGCGATCGAAAAGATATATGAAAGTTTTCTGATGTTCTGAGGCGTCTTAACAGATATTATTGAATCGTTCTATTGAACTTGCAAGAAGAAAGAAGGGAACGAAAACTGAAGAGATCTCCCTGAATGAATGGGCCATCATGGTAGAAGAAACAGATAATATGCTATTTCATTTGGTGTTTCGTTTAATGACCCATCTGATAACCTCGAGTTAAGATTGAGGACTTATAATGCTAAATATCGGAGATCTATATCTTGTGTGGGCATATCGATGATAGCCCATTATGTAACTTTACGCTTAAAAACAAGCAAAAAAAAGTTTGACTTGATTAAAAACACACACACACACACAAATTTCTTAGTCCAATGAGAACCAGCTTATAATATTAGTCTTCGTTAAGCCTTGTTACAAAGTGTTGTAGCTTATCGCACTTTGTGTACTCCAGGTTTACTTGAAAAATATATACGTAATATTTTTGTTTATAGCTAAGCGCAAAGTTATATAGTGGGTTATTTGTGCTGTGCCTACCACGGGTATTGAATCTCGATTTCTAGCGTTATAAGCTCGAAACGTACGACTGTGCACGGTATTTTGTAAAAACACCAAATGATGCCTTATATATATATATATATGTATAAGCATGCATAATTTGTTTTCCACTCCATACAGTGTTCCAGTCTTTAAACCTATTTGCTAATTGCGTGAGCGTAAAGTTCGTTTTTAATTCTTCCAAAATACACTAGGATTTTGTTTTATTCCTCACATTTTTAATATTGTTTGTGAACTTAAAATATCCTCGTGCGTTTTGCTCTTACACATTTGTTTCTTTTAAACAAAATAACCGTATAGTAGTTTTAAATCAACGAAAAAAGGCGTTTATTTAGTACTAAATGTGTCGGATATTTCAGGCTTAAACATGTTGGATATCGTAGGTCTAAACGTATAGGATATCTCAAGCCTTACTTCTAAATGTTATTTAACGATTGCTTCAGTAGTTCGCAAGTCTTTGATTTTTTTGTAATGCCAACTTGTTCCTCTGCGTTTCTTTTCTTTTTTTTTAGAATTTTATTGCACATTCATAACTAACTGGGGTCTTTACAGTTGTATTGCTTCTGTTGAGAAACTTTTTAGTCGCTTGAAACATCCGTCGAAACTCTGCTAAGCACTTGTAAAAAAATTGGACCGATTTGAATAGGTAGTGATTGTCAACATAATGACAACGTTATGAGTAAGTGGTGTTCAGGAGACATTGTAGAGGGTTCAAAGATTTTTTTCATCATTTTGTAAGGGATTAATGATTCGGCGATCCTTTATGTGCTGAGAGGTGGAATATGGTTTATGTTTTTTTCTGAAAACTGTCATACTTGTTTGTTACTTTTATGTTAGACAGATGATCACATATTCTTTGAAGTATCCGATCCTTTTCTTTCTTTACTTATTTTTCGTTGACAAAATCAGATCTTATGTTGCATGAAGGCTGGATCGTTTATTGGACCAGATTCTTGTTATAACATTTGATAAGAATGATATATTGTGGTCTAATCTGGACAACCACTTAGCATTTTAAATTTAAATAGGCGCTATAGGTAAGTTAATTTTGGTCGCGTGCTGTTGTTATTGGCAACCTTAAGTAAATCTAGTTAATCCACGGAATGACTTTGACTTAGCTTTCAACACCGCAGCAATAATCACGTGCTGTTGCTATTAGAAATCTTACCTAAATTTAGTTAAGCCACGGAATGACCTTGACCTAGGTTTCAACAATATGTCCAGATTATGTCTGATGGCTTTTAAGAAAATAGCAATAGAAAATAGAAGGTGACAGGGTCATAACTAGGGTAACACAATAATTTAGAGTTTGTGAACGAAATCTATTATAGAGTGATCTTTCACCCTGTGACCGGCCTAAGTCAATACAAGGAATGTAAATTGGTCAAAGGAAAGTAACTTAATAAAAAAGAAAGATTTAATCCCGATCATACTGACCGTTTGTTTTGACAGGTGGATTTTATGGGTTGACAGATCATCCTGATACTCAGAGGGTTGTCGCTGGGAGATAATATCTCATTTGCTTTGACATGACATGTCTATAATGAATCTATATCATTTCTTTGAGCTACTGAAACTGGTAAGAGAAAGATAAACATCCCAAAACAAGAAATCCCATAATCCGAACGCTTTCCGATCTTCTTTATTTTCTCATCCCAAAGAGTCTTTAATCTGATCCGTAAAAGAAAAGCTGAGATTGGTACGAAATTATCCGGTTTAAGAGAAGCAAAAATAATCTTATCAAAGAGTCGGCTACTCACAAACTCATGCAGTTAAATCGAAGTATATACTATGGAGTAGATGAGAGTACATAATTCCTTCAGGCTGCCACTCAGCTGATATGTAACTATTTCCAGGAAAGTAAGTTAATGTTAGCATGTCATATACAACAAATAAACAGAATTATAAAATTATTTGGCAAAATGTGTGAAACAATAAAGTAAAGTAATGAATATGGAACAACAATATTCTCAGGAATGAACATGGAATAAAAAGGTAAAGGAATGAAAATGAAACAACGAGGTTCTTGGCAATAAACGTATAATAACAGGTAAAGGTTTGTTTGTAATTAAGCACAAAGCTACACAATGGTCTATCTGTGCTCTGCCAACCACGGGTATCGAAACCCGGATTCTAGCGTTGTAAGTCCGCAGACATACCGCTGTGCCACTGGGGGGGGGGGGCAGACTAGAGGGAAGGCAGCTAGTCAACATCATCCACCATCAACTCTTGCATTACTCTGTTACCAACGGATAGGGGATTGACCATTACATTATAACGCCTCCACGGCTGAAAGTGTGAGCATGCTCAGTAACGAGGATTCGAACCAGTAACCCGCAGATTGCGAGTCGAGCGCCTTAACCACCAGACCACTTTTCTCTCTCTTGGATCAGAAATATAAAATTTAGTTAGCAGTTAATAGATGACGCTTCATCTCAAAATCTTTTTGAATAAATTACCGAATGACTTATAAAAGATGTTCTCTTTTAATGATATAACTTCATACAATATGTAAAAACAATTGTTTAACGCTAACGACCAATTAGATGAGTCATAATAAGCTGGATTAGTTACTAGCGTGTCCTCCCAACCAATCAATCAAATCTTGTATGTTGTAAAACTGATGTATGAACGCTTAGTTAATTGGTGTAATTTATTTAATTGAACGATTTTTAGACAACGAGTTGCAAATAGAAAAGTCAATAACTCTGACAAAAGGTGGCGTGATGGGTGAATTTCTTACGTTCCTTGCTTCGTAATAAACTAAGTTGTCCGAACAAATATTGCAGAAAATCGATGTAAAGTGTCGGTTAAATACTGACATACAGTAAAGGCCGTACTGTAACACTAGACAAAGTGTCGGTTAAATACTGACACACCGTACTGTAACATTAGACAAAGTGTCGGTTAAATACTGACACACAGTAAAGACCGTACTGTAACATTAGACAAAGTGTCGGTTAAATACTGACACACAGTCAAGGCCATACTGTAACGTAAAGATATTGGTTTCTTTTTTAATTGCGTGCAAAGTTACTCGAGGGATTGGCCGTTACATTATAACGACCCCACGACTGAAAGGGCGAACATGTTCGGTGACGGTATTCAAGACCGCCAACACCACAGGTTGCGAGGCAATAGACGTAAAGATAAATTAAAGAAAATAAATAAAAATTACCTACAACCACCTAACCACCCATACCATGTAAATTAGCGCACACGAATGAATATTTATTGATTTAGTTAGTAACAAAATTAAAAGTAAGCTAACCACGTGTGCTATATTATTTCTTGTACGAATGAAGGGAATCAAACATTTATGTACAGATACTAAATACAGTGGAATACAGAGGATTGAGTACATTGTATTAAAGCGAATTTGAATATTCAAATCAGCACGTTACGTGACAACCACAAATGATGTAAAGTCGGGGAGGAACAGAATGTATCACAACTATATTTTTACAATGTTTGGTGTTTCGTAGGGTATACTTTGGTTTGGTTTTGAATTTCGTGAAAAGCTACACAAGGACTATCTACGCTAGTCATTTCTAATTTAGCAGTGAACTGCAGCTAGTCAACACCACCCACCGCCAACTCTTGGGCTACTCTTTTACTAACCAATAGTGGGACTGGGCGTCACAATATAACGCCCCTACGTCTGAAAGGCAAGTGTGTTCGGTGAAGGGGATTCGAACCCGCTACCCGCATATTGCGAGTTGAGCGCACTAACTATCAGGCCGAAAGGGAATATAACAGCCTTATCCGACGCAAAATATTCATACACTCAGGTCATAAAGATGTATTAACATCAGGGATTTAGAATTTCCAAAGCGGGGATATCACTTATACTTAATGGCATTAAAAAAAATTAAGGAATATGGATCAACTTGGCTACAAAAAACACATAGAAAGAGATTTGCAATGGGTCTTACCTAAACTGTGGTAAACAAAGTGCGGCGTATTATAACAGGTGAGAACCCATGAACACAAAGTTCAATGGCAAAAGCCTGTCCACGTAACAGTACGCAATATAATGAAAAAGGATCTCCGCCTGGAAAAGTAGTACACGTAAATTCCACCATATGTTCGTTAAACTTTCGAGTACCTCAAGCAGCTCGAGAATAAAACGGGTATTCATTCTATTCCATTTGAAGACACTGGCCAAATCTCCAGATTTCTATGCGGTTGGACCGTTGAACTGGGCGATGAGAAATTAACGTCTTTGTAAGCTATACAGTTTATGGAAAGCACGCAGGGAGAAGTGGTGTGCTTTTGGCACAACAGCTTTACCACAGAGCATTTTCCATTGAAAACTACGTTTAAGGGCTATTGTAAATGTGTGAGGTTCTCGGATAGAGCACGAATAGACGTAGCGACATAGACTGTAACGACGTGATAAGTCTCCAAAATTGTTTTAGTATAACGTAGTTAACCTCTGTATACAAGTCATTAGCTGAGTGAAAATCATGTTAGTTGGTTTATTTTGAATTTCGCGCAAAGTTACACGACGGCTATCTGCGCTAGTCGTCCCTAATTTGGTAGTGAAAGACTAGAGGGAATGTAGCTAGTCACAACCGCCAACTCTTGGGCTACTCTTTTACCAACGAATAGTGGGATTGAGTGTAATATTATAACGCTCCTACTGCTGAAAGGGCGAGCATGTTTGGTAACGGGGATTCGAACCTGCGAGTTGAGCGCCCTCTAACCAACAGGATGACAATAATTTTCTAATTAGCTCTAAGTGTTTACTGTTAGCAAGTGTCAGGATGACATATAAATTAGAATGTTATATTACAGCACCAAGTAGGGAAAGGTGAACAACTCTATTTGCTATTGCTATGGTAATCACCTACTTCGCTATACGTCCCCTATGCCAGTAATTTTATTGCGCCACGCGATCAGAGGTCATCTCCTTAAAGAAGTAAACCAATCGAGGTTTTTTTTAGGATGTTTTTGGTTTTATACAAATCATCTGCAGAATTACATCAATAAAGGTGTCACAACGTATAATTATCTGTACTTGAACTAACCAGTAGACAACCTAGCGTGTACTGATCGAATAGTCCTGTATAATCACAAAGCTTATCACACTATCAGCGAGACAGTGCGAGACTTGTATCTTATGTTTTTGAACGGCTGGCTCACCAGATCGATTCACTTGTTATTTTTATTCTGATCTCGAGTTTTATGTTTTTTATTACAAACCACAAACTTTGGAATACATATATATATATGAATTTATTTCTGATCATAAAATTGGAGAGATACCTATGATAATACGTTAATGTGCATTTTTATTCTTCTAAAAATTTAACCACACGCAGTTCTTGACATGATTTTATAGCAAGCACATATTTAAGGTACTTTATTCCGACCACCCCTGTTTTTAAAAATAAAACAAGTTAAAGGTCGAAGTATAGATTGTATTATCGAACAACCCCTCCTCCTTGTGGCACAAGGGCATGTCTGCGGACTTACAATGCTAGAAATTGCGTTTCGATACCCGTGGAGGGCAAAGCACAGATATCCCTTTGTGTAGCGTTGTGCTTAATTACAAACAGATTATCCAACAATTTTGCTTCATTTTGTTAATCACAATTATATGAATTCGACTAGATCTCTAATGAAAAATGACCTAACACCTTGGTGTGGAAAATAGCTTTAACTGTATAGTTAAATAGCCAAACCTATTTTAACTCATATATACACAGATAAATACATAATAGCCTCTCGATCATATGTTTCTTTCTTGTTAAGCGCAAAGCTACACAATGGGTTATCTGTACTGTGTCCACCACGGGTATCGAAACCCGGTTTTTAGCGTTATATGCCTTCAGACTTGTCGATGAGCCACTGGGGGGATTTCGATCATATGAGCATTAAAATATTAAACCTACACACACACACACACACGCAAATAGAATCAATCCATATGACAAATCAGAGATCTGTTTTTGTTGAGTCTGAGTTTCTTCGGAAGGTGATCTATAATAGATTTTTAACCTGATTTAATTAAATACAGAAATATTTTATAGTTCAGCTATTTGTTTTTTTTTCTTTTCGTTTCAGTGAAATTATCTCTTGAATAGCTGAAAGACCTGAGAGTTTTTTTTAATTATATGTTTCCATGAATCACATAAGGATAACAAGCCATCAAAATATTTCTAACTTTAGCCAAAGTCTTAATATTGTCGTTTTCCTCCTATTTTACAGCGATAATTGTAAGCTTGCTTATTTCCCAGAAATCATTGGGTTCACCAGTCTACTTGTAAGCTATTTTTTTTAATCTATATTTTTTTCACTGTATTAAACCTATATATATATATATATA
>NW_013669081.1:68926-79314 GCF_000517525.1 Limulus polyphemus
CAACCAATGTATTGTTGTCTTATTGTTTGTGCCACTATTTGTAAAATACGGAATCCTCGTAGTCTAACACTTTAATGTTCTTACCTATATTCTAGCTAATCACATTTTCAACCAATATATTGTTGTCTTATTGTTTGTGCCACTATTTGTAAAATACGGAATCCTCGTAGTCTAACACTGTAATGTTCTTACCTATATTCTAGCTAATCACATTTTCAACCAATGTATTTTCAAAACCAAAAATTATGTCACAAAACAAGGATTTCCCTCCGATGGTTTACAGCTCCCCCCCCCCAAACATTTCTCTCAATTTGCTAAATCATTTATATTAGCTACAGTTCTGAAATAAAACGTACATCTCAAGAGAACGACTCCCCGCGCTATCGATATGACTAACTATGTTATATATATATATATATATGCTTTCAGTGTTTGCCAAATAGATTTACTGATTTGTTTTTCTCTTTCCTTACCGCTAAAGTAAGTAAACTTGTTAAGTGCCCACTGCTTTCAATCTAAATGAATAGCGCAACAAAATAAAACTTACCTTAGTCAGCACCTTAACTTAAGCTAAACTTAATACTAACTTAATTAAGCTAAACTTAATATTAACTTAAGCTGCTAGGCTTAATATTAGGTTAAGATTTGTTGAATAAAACCAAATTTACAACTTAACCTTTTTTTTTTTCTAGAAAAAAAAATTCGCAATATACTAAGACGTATCGTTTTATTTGAGAAAAAAAACATATCCGAAACATTTAAATCTAAGTGGCTTAGCGGTAAACCTGAAGGCTTATAAGGCTAAGTTTCGATGTTCGTGTTGGGCATATCAGAGATAGCCCATTGTGTTGCTTTGTTCTTAACTTCAAACAAACAAACAACAAACTTATACATACACCTATGAAGAGACAGGCAGAGTTTTTACGTTCCACGAGTCATTGTTGTTGTTTTCTTAGTGGAAAGCTACACAATAAGTTATCTGATTTCTGTCTACCGTGCGGAATCTAAACCTGGGCTTTGGTGTTATAAGTCCTTAAACTTACCGTTGACCCCTTGGGGGACACATGATTAAAGAGTTTGAAACAAGACGAAACAGGGAGCAGGTAATCATGTCACGCTTTAAGGAGATTGCTGAACAGTTCTTACATTGTACAGTGTAGACCAACCAACTTTAATTGTGTTAGGGAAGTACAACACCAACCAACTTTAATAGTGTTAGGGAAGTACAACACCAACTAACTTTAACGTGTTAGGGAAGTACAACGCCAACCAACTTTAACTGTGTTAGGGAAGTACAACACCAACCAGCTTTAATCGTGTTAGGAAAGTACAACACCAACCAACTTTAACTGTGTTATGGAAATACAACACCAACGAACTTTAACTGTGTTAAGAAAGTACACCAGCCATCTTTAACTGTATTAGGAAAGTACAACACCAACCAACTGTAATCGTGTTAGGGAAGTACAACACCAACCAACTTTAACTGTGTTATGAAAATACAACACCAACGAACTTTAACTGTGTTAAGAAAGTACAACATCTTTAACTGTGTTAGGGAAGTACAACACTAACCAACTTTAACTGTGTTAGGAAAGTACAACAAAATATAAAACAACAAGAAAAACAATAAAACATGAAAACAATACTGCATGATAACATTTTAAAAAGCAAATCACCGATACGATCTTATATTTGATATATTCGTGTATAAAATAACTGTAAGAGGGTGACTTAACTATTTGAGTTTTCTGTTGAAACTCATTTCAAGATTTTAGTTTTCAAATACAATTGATTTTGTGTGAGACTCAGACACTAACTAAAGGTTAAATTTAACCTACAAATAACACCGTATTTACATTTTTTTGCAAAACTGTCAAAGCAGTGCTTCGGCTTACCAAGCTGTTAGTGTCACAGTACAACTTTTAATGTGTTAGTATTTAAGTGATACTTTGTCTAGTGTTACAGTACGGCCTTTACTGTGTGTCCGTATTTAACCGACACATTGTTTAGTGTTACAGTACGGCCTTTACTGTGTGTCAGTATTTAACCGACACTTGGTCTAGTGTCACAGTACGGCCTTTACTGTGTGTTAGTAGTTAACCGACACATTGTCTAGTGTTACAGTACGGCCTTTACTGTGTGTCCATATTTAACCGACACATTGTTTAGTGTTACAGTACGGCCTTTACTGTGTGTTAGTAGTTAAATGACACTTTTTCTAGTGTCACAGTACGGCCTTTACAGTGTGTTAGTAGTTAACCGACACATTGTCTAGTGTTACAGTACGGCCTTTACTGTGTGTGAGCATTTAACCGACACTTTGTCTAGTGTCACAGTGCGGCCTTTACTGTGTGTCAGTATTTCAGTTTTTCTTATCGCTTTCTGACGTTCTGATAGAAAGAAAAGTTTGTGGACACGGGTATCGAAACCCGGTTTCTAGTGTAGTAAGTCCACAGGCATGCCGCTGTGCTATTGGGGGGCGTCTCTTTGTCCTGTAAGTATAGTTATATTCCTTTCTTTCCTAATTCTTGTTAGATTTATTATCAATATTGGACAAAATGTGCCACAGTCTCCAATTTTGATTGCCGACCATAGGGAGGGAAACCAACCGGTTACACCCACCGCCAACTCTGGGGCTATTATTTACCAACAATTAGTGGGATATATCGTCACGTTATAACGCTCCCACGACTGAAAAGGCGAGCATGTTCGGCGCCGGGTTTAAATCCCGCAACCAACATATTGCGAGACAAGAGCACTAATTACCGGGCCACCCAAAGGCCCACGTTATTGGGTAGAATTTCAGCATAATCACAAAGTATACTTACCTTTCGGGAGCGCCTACTAAGTTTCTGTTTTTTTTTTCGATTACTTAACAGCTTATCTATTTATCTATCTTCTTCCATCAGTGTATATGTATGTACATTAATTCAATACGTCTGTCTTATGAGAACTTAGATAAGTACAGTTACAAGTAGAGACAAGAGAAACTTCAACAACTCTAACTTTCGACTTAAATAACGAACGAGTCCGTGGATAATCTAAAGATTTACACGTCAGCAGCGCTCTTTAGTCTAGCTAGTTTTATTATCATTAGTCCGGTCGGCTCCGCTATCTTCGTTCATCTAACAATGCCGTCCTAATGTCATAATCACTCATGTGACCGACGCTTAAGAGCCGTTCAGCTTCACACAACTAGTCTCAGCGCGTGGTTGTAGTTACGTCTACTGGCAGGTGCACGTGTCGAGGGTCTAGTAAACTCTGTAGCAAATCTTAGTGTTAGCTCTGTTTAACGTCTCAGATGTACATTTCTATGTGGTGAACATATCTCGTCATGAATACCTACAACGTTTTATTTAGGAATTTACTATTTCTTTTAAGCGCAAAGCTTTACAATAGATTGTGCTCACTGCACATGGTGTGGTGGTTAGGGGACTCAATCTGCGGGTCGCGAGTTCGAATCCCTTCGCCAAACATGGTCGCCCTTTCATGAGTGGAAGCGTTATAATTTGACGGTCAATCCTATTATTCGCCGATAAAAGGGAAGCCCAAAAGTTGGCGGTAGGTGGTGTTGACTAACTGCCTTCCCTCCAGTCTTACACTGCTAACTTTGGGACGGCTAGCGCAGATAGCCCTCGTGTAGCTTTGCGCGAAATTCAAAACAAAATAAACCTTTCAATTGAGAAAATTGAGGGAGGAAGAGGTCTATGCTGAAACTGACCCTCCCTGGTCCAAAACATGGACCGAATCCCGATGAAAACGAAGAAGAGAAACCCGTGGAACTTTAGGGATGAGGGGGAAAAATAAGAGTTAAATAGATTTTATACTATTTTTGTCGAACATCTTTGGCGTAAATATAATTATATTTTACTAAATACACCATTTTACAGTATAAGTAAACTTTGGTTTTAATCTTTCTTTAAAATTTTAATTCATACCAAGTTAACGCTATATCGTAAAGGTTCTAAATTTTTTTTTGCCATTTCTGTGAATTCTGCTTTTATGAATATGACTTAGTAAGAAAAATGTGCATAGTACGTTTACTGCACGAGACTCTATATAATTCTGTGATAAAATTATAATACGCCTAAAGAACCCCCCCCCCCCCAGTGGCACAGCGGCATGTCTGCGGACTTATAATGCTAGAAACCGGGTTTCGATACCCGTGGTGGGCAGGGCAGAGATAGCCCATTGTGTTGCTTTGTGCATGACTACACAAACAAACGCCTAAAGAAAGCCTTGGCCTGGAAGATTATTTTCGATTGCGAATTAATGTTTTTCCTGGTAAAGTTTAGAGTTTACACAGATTTAGATGTGTGTGTGTGGGTAAGTATTATAATTTAAGTCAGTATTCCTAACACTACTCATGCTAAAAGAAATAAGAATTTGCTTCTTTATTTGGAATTTTAACACAAAATTAAACAAGGACTACCAACCATGTCCTTCGCTAATTTTGAACCTATAGCCTACCAGTAGTATAGACCACCAACTCTTGAAATATTCTTGTGTTATCGAATAATGGGATTCCACCCTCATCCTAAGAGCGCGTCCTACGACTCCAAAGTACGGGTCACCCGGTGGGTCAGCGGTAGGTTTACGAACTTAAAAAGCTAAAATCTGGTGTTTGATTACATGTGGTGAACAGTTAGCCCATTGTGTAGCATTGCGCTAAAACTAACACTACAACCTAAAGTGTGTAGTAAGTTTTTTCAAGGGAGTAGGACATGAAACATGAATCCTCGGTTTTACGGTTCGGGCACGCCAACAACTTGGCAACCCTCACTCATAAATCTATATTATTGTTATACACAGATGATGTTCTGATTTCAGCTAAATCTTTTGACAAACGTAACCAGGTTGAGAATATTCTTAATGATATAGACCAGAGTGGCCCAAAATTGTTAACATATGTTTGTATAATATGTATAAGTTAACATAAGTTGTTATACAATATGTATATGTTAACATAAGTTGTTATACAATATGTATAAGTTAACATAAGTTTTATATAATATGTATAAGTTAATATAAGTTTTATATAATATGCATAAGTTAATATAAGTTTTATATAATATGTATAAGTTAACATAAAAGTTTTATATAATATATATAACTTAATATAAGTTTTTATATAATATGTATAAGTTAATATAAGTTTCATATAATATGTATAAGTTAATGTAAGTTTCATATAATATGTATAAGTTAACATAAGTTTTATATAATATGTATAAGTTAACATAAGTTTTATATAATATGTATAAGTTAATATAAGTTTTATATATAATATGTATAAGTTAACATAAGATTTATATAATATGTATAAGTTAACATAAGTTTTATATAATATGTATAAGTTAACATAAGTTTTATATAATATGTATAAGTTAACATAAGTTTTACCATATGTTTTATTCCTCTCATGGATTTTCGTGAATCATTAAACAATTTGTTTCATAAACTGTTGATAAAACAAATTATACAGACTGTACACCAAACACATCAATGAAAGATTGTCTAACGTTTCTTCTTTATTTCTAGTCATTGGTCTATTTGAACTATTGGGATTTCATAGATAGATAATTACTTCGTTTAGATAATGTCTGATAAAGAGGAATTAATTTGTGCCGGAAGTTATAGAGGGGCTTTAGTTTCCTGCATAGGTAATTTACACTGGTCGTTACGTTCTAACAATAATTATCCGTAACAGAAAGAGCGGGTTAATAACGAGCCAGTATGAAGTCCACAGTCACGCGAATCGAGGGTTTGTTATATTGAGATAAAAGACACCCAACAGAATCTCAAGATTAAAATAAAGGAATAATTTGTAAAATTACTGTTTTGCTTAAGGATAAAAACAAGTAATATGTTTTTAAAACTTTTTTTAGTTAAAAAAACACCACGCTACGTTAGGTTTACCTAGCATCGTCAGGTGGATACAGTTTAATGATAAAACAAACCAAACAAAATAATATGTATAAGTTAACATAAGTTTTTATTCAATATGTATAAATGACCAAATATTTGTTTTAATTACTCCCCTGTTTAATACTTGTATTTAATCTGTTTTTACTTTGTTGCCTAGCGATGTAATATCTGGTATGAAACGTAATGGTTTTATTCCATCATTCAACTGTATCCACCTGACGAAGCCCGGCATGGCCAGGTGGTTAGAGCCCCGGCATGCCCAGGGGGTTAGGGGCGCTCGACTCGCAATCTGCGGGTCGCGGGTTCGCATCCTCGTCCCACCAAACATGCTCGCCCTTTCAGCCGTGGGGGCGTTATAATGTGACGGTCAATCCCACTATTCGTTGGTAAAAGAGTAGCCCAAGAGTTGGCGGTGGGTGGTGATGACTAGCTGCCTTACCTCTAGTCTTACACTGCTAAATTAGGGACGGCTAGCGCAGATAGCCCTCGTGTAGCTTTGCGCGAAATTCAAAACAAACAAACAAACAAACAAACAAACCACCTGACGATGCTAGGTAAACCTAGCGAAACGCAACCAACGTTTCTGGAAAACTAATAATGTTTTTAAAACATATTTCTTGTTTTATTCGTAAGTAAAACTTCAATTTTTGATGAATCTAAAAAATAGAGCAAGTATTGTTCCTCTCATGCAGTAAATAGTTTTGTGTGTTCTTTGATGGAACCTAGTCGCTCAATGTCAGTATAGATTCTATAAACACATTTGAAATATTTTTTAATCTTTCGTAACAAAAACACAGCTAAATTTATAAGGTATTCCCTAATTTATATATATATATATACACATATTTTGCTCTTCTCCAGCTCAGCCATAAAGCCAATCCGCGTCCCTTAAACTTTATTAGTTATATTATACAACTCTGGTGAGCCAAGCGAGGCAGAGCTGATTGTAGAAACTGGGGTACAGGCATTCTTCACATATTCGCTATACGTATTAAGCCATACCGGTGTGGTAACTGCCCGATATCAAGGAGAACTTTCTGTCTGCCTGTGGACGTATATCCTCCTAAACGAGTTGAACGATCCAAAACTAACTTGTCCTGCTAACTGAGTATTCCAAAAGCAAACCAATTTCTTATCAAAATTTCCCATATATTGAAAATAAAAATATATTATAGAATAATCCCTAGATCTATACTGCAGTAGCTATTGTAAATATTTTAGGGATTATTCTATAATATATCATAGAATTCTGTTGCGGTGTGAGTTTTGTTCTAACTCAAATCTATACTGCAGTAGCTATTGTAAATAGCTGAGTTAGAATAAAACTCACACCGCAACAGAATTCTATAAGTCAAAGAATGTAAATGATATTTTCAGCATTTTGGCTTTTTTTTTCCCAATAATAACCAAAATAAACAGTAATAAAATATCCAGTTACAATGTGAAGAATAAAGATATTACGGCTGGTTAAGTTTCCGGCTCTTTTCTGATTCACACCGTTTAACTTCCGGTTTATACTTGTGTTAGAATATTCGCTTAATCCTGAAATAGAGAAGGATTTCATAATTTAAATATTTTAGGACATTTCTTACTTCTTGATGTACAATATTTTTCCGTAGAAGCAAAATTCAAGATTATTATTAAATTTAATGCATTAAATGTATCAAATTCAGACAGTAGAAATCTTAACCACTTCTCTACTGTAAGGCCCGGCATGGCCAGGTGGTTAGGGCGGTCGACTCGCAATCTGCGGTCGCGGGTTCGAATCCCCGTCACACAAAACATGCTTGCCCTGCAGCCGTGGGAGCGTTATAATGTGACGGTCAATTCCACTATTTGTTGGTAAAAGAGTAGTCCAAGGGTGGTGATGACTAGCTGCCTTCCCTCTAGATTTACACTGCTAAATTAGGGACGGCTAGCGCAGATAGCTCTCGTGTAGCTTTGCGCGAAATATGTAACAAACCATACGAAACTCTACTGTAAATTAGACTGCTTTGAACAAGAAGTGACTTAACTGCTTTGCCATTTCTCCCAAGTTTCTCGACTTAACTGCTACACCTCCTCACTTCAGATCGACTTTCCTTGTTGTACAACAATTTTTTTTTTTTTTGGAGAATGAACGCTATTGAAAATCCTCACACAGCTTTTGCTCATTTTGAACCAATTTGTGTTTTTTTTTTTTTTTTTTGGAGAATGAACGCTATTGAAAATCGTCACACAGCTTTTGCTCATTTTGAACCAATTTGTGTGTTTTTTTTTTTTTTTTATGGAGAATGAACGCTATTGAAAATCGTCACACAGCTTTTGCTCATTTTGAACCAATTTTTTTTTTTTTTTTTTTTTTTTTTACGTTTTCAAGGGAAAAAAGACGGAGGAGTGCAGTCTCCTTAAAACAATCTACAGAACTTCTAAAGTAAAACATTTAAGTACATTACAAGAGCCCATTATGGACCGAGAGTTCACTTTTACTTGTAGACTTTCAATGGATCTGTCGGGCTTTCACCAAGGGCAGAGCTGGGTATGCAATTTGCCTCTCAAAAAAATTAGTTAAACTACACACCTATTTAATTGAAGAAAGTTACATCTTTTGGAAACGCTCGTGTTATTGGATTTAGTATTTTTTGTTTTAAATTGAATTTTTGAGCCGACGTGATTTTCCTAACATCACGAGTATATATATATATATATATATATACACACACACACACATTAATGGAAATACACAAATGATACACATACAGGAGTGACAACAAACAATGAGTAAGGGTCAGTAGATGGTACATTTATTAATACTACAAAACAGTTTCGCAAATAAAGGAAAAGAAAAAATAAGTTGTGTAATGCATTAGTACTTTTTATGTGTTTTCTTTACTTTCATGCTGTCTGTCACACAATGTACAATTGTGAAATATTGTTCCAAATGTCCTACGTTAGCCGACAATTCAGTTAAACTGTTTCGTGAACTTTTGATATTCTCGGTTTGTATATACGCCCATAGAAAGTTCATATCGGGACTTTGTGCAGAGCAGCCATGATTGTGAGCATTAAACCGGTCTATTTTCCCTCAAGACACATTTACAATGTGCTTGGGATCACTTTCTTGCTAGACGATCAATTTCTGTTCATTGAGTCGTTTCTTGAGGGAATGGCATGATGGATCAGAATCTGATTCTACTTATCAGCAGTCAAGGTGCCATCGATTTTATGTAGAACACCAACATTGTTGGCTTAGATGCAACCCCACTATGCTTCCTTCTTGTAGGTGTTATACATTGACTATGATAGAGTTCCCCCTTCCACCATCAGGCCCCCTAGTGGCACAGCGGTATGTCTACGGACTTACAACGCTATAAATCGGGTTTCGATACCCGTGGTGAGCAGAGCACAGATAGCCCATTGTGTAGCTTTGTGCATAAATTCAAACAAACATCCACCATCAAATACATTGTCGTCGATTGTTACCCGCACTATTCAAACTTGATCGTTGGCTAGATCTGTATTCGACTGTTTTTTTTGTCTCATAAAGAATATACTCTGATAAATCTAACACTACTTTTGGAGAGTTCCAATTTTCTATTTAAAACAAAAACAGTTTTATCTTGTATACAGATCCTGCGGAAACACGAAGCCTTGCCTCATCTTTTCGCGTGTTGCGTCCTTGATCAGCCAAAACTTGTCATGCGGAAGTTAGTCCTGATAGCTATGATTGGTTTACACTACTACTGCTGGGCATGGTAATTTTATAAATTTTATACCGAAGTGACACTTTCTGACAGATTAGATGAAAAACAATCACATATTAAAATATAACCACGCTATTGTACACTGGCGCATTTAATTTCGACATTATAAAGGGGCGGTATTCTCACAGTATTTGCCCATTTTCTCAGTGTTTCTCTAATTATTTCCAATGCTTCATATAATATCGTGTTAATGAAACATTTATAATGTCTATTTATATTTTAAAGTACTGAAAATGTTAGACTCAGCATATCCTCAAAGCTAAAATAAGTTCACCTTTATCTGTGGACTAAGTTTTGTTCCATGATCAAACTGTAATGTACATAGTGATATAATCGACCTGAGTTATAATGCTTGGAGACGGCTTGAATGAGTAATGAAGAAAAAGTTTAATGTAAGTTTAACATAACAACAAATGTGCAACGTTTCGACAAGGTTTTGGTATCATCAGGTACATGTAGTTTACACTGACACAGATATATATATACGATATGGAACAAAGAGGTCTGATGACCAGATACTGTTGCAAGACTTAGACAATATATCTAGGCATCCCAGGGTGTTGGTTTAGAGTAGGGTTCAATTAAGATGGATTCCTTGATTTTTCGTTTGTTTATGTTTGGTTCTTTGTTTAAAATCATTGTGTTTTTAATAGATATACTATGGTTTATAGTGCCTGGCATGGCCAGGTGGATAAGGCGCTCGACTCACAATCT
>NW_013669081.1:80276-80914 GCF_000517525.1 Limulus polyphemus
AAAACAAACAACAAACAAACAAACAAACTATGGTTTATTAAGTTGCAATGGTGGAAAACATGGGACGGCTTTTTATTGTGTTCTGTCAATCTGGTTTTCAATTTTCTTCCTGTTTCTCCGATGTAGAATTATGGGCAGTTATCTGAGTTATGATATTCGGTCAATAAAGCTTTTAAAAATATGAATAAACACGCATAAATAAATGTAACACGAACATCATAAATACAAGAAAACGAACACAAACACTAAAAACTCAACACGAAATATTCAAATCAGAAGCTTATTAATATTAAGAAACTAAAAATACCCGGGAAATTAAATTTACCTTAGAAACTAAAAATACCCTGGAAACTAAAATTACTCTTGAAACTAAAAATACCCTGGAAACTAAAATTACTCTTGAAACTAAAAATACCCTAGAAACTAAAATTACTCTTGAAACTAAAAATACCCTATTTTAAAATTCAACGTTCTTGTAAAATGAGAAGTAAAAGAAAAAAACAAAACTGAATAATATTACGAGAATTTAAAATAAAATAACTAATCTATAATTCATGAATATATTTCGTTACTTTTTTTGTTCGAATTTCGGAGTCACTCACGAATCGTTATTTACATAATCTTTCTGAACACCAAGC
>NW_013669081.1:81490-82230 GCF_000517525.1 Limulus polyphemus
AAAAAAAAAAAAAAAAAATACAACAGAACATCAAGCTGCTTCATCGCTCCAACACTTGGAAAGATCTTATTGGTTTCTTGACTATAAAAACACGAATTCCTAATGCTGATAGACGCATACTACTATCCCCACCTAGTGGTAGACTTGAAATTTATAAAACTGAACTTCCTGAACTTCAACTGATTATGACTATAAGCTGGTGGGCAGAGCAAAGATAGCCCATTGTGTAGCTTTGTGCTCAACTTCAAACAAACAATGACTATAAGCTTACTGAGAGACAAGAAAATCTATTAAAGTGTATAACATCACCAGGAGCTTCTAATTTAATTAAAACTATAAAAGTTAATAAAACAGAGGTCAATTCACAAGATGGTTGCCCCCCAGTGACGCAGCGGTATGTCTGCGGACTTACAACGCTAGAAACCGGGTTTCGATACCCGTCGTGGGCAGTGCACAGATAGCCCATCGTGTAGTTTTGTGCTTAATTAAAAACAAACAAACAGCTTGAAATATAACCAACACTTTAAGCCTTCTGTGCCATTCACGTTAATCTAACGTACCACACAATTCGCAAGTTACTGATTATTACATAGTATAAATGTAATATTCACTTATAAATCAGTAATCGTATCTTAATATCTATTCAGGTATTGTAGAGGTTCAGTCTAGTCAATGTGTTCTATTGGACATCCATCAAATGATGGACTACTCTCGGTCTAACCATACGTTTCTCTCAGCCT
>NW_013669081.1:82240-94474 GCF_000517525.1 Limulus polyphemus
GCCCCCACGGCTGAAAGAGCGAGCATGTTTGGTGTGACAGGGATTCGAACCCGCGACCCTCAGATTGCGAGCTGACCGCCCTAACCAAAAACGCTAACAGTGAGGGTCAAACTCCATTATTCGACCAGAGTTGGCGGTGTTTGCTGTTGACTATCTGCCTTCCTTCTAGCCTATCAGTTTAAAGATTAGGGACTCTTTGTACCGATCAGTTTAAAAATTAGGGACGTCTTAGCACCGATCAGTTTAAAAATAGGGACGTCTTAGCACCAATAGCCCTTTGTGAAGCTTTGCGCAAATAAATGTATAAAATTGTGGTTTTTAATATACTTATTTCATGACATCTCGATAGTCTGACAAAATTTGAAAACGGCTTTCCTTATATTTAATTTAATTGCACGTGTTTTAGTTAAGATCCTATGACAAAACCTGAAGGTGTAATTTGTATGTAAGGGAGATCTGTAGTTTTTTATAAAACAAATGAACTTCATATTTTGTTCAAGAATTGTGTTGAATTACGTGATGTTTCGTATTTTCACGAATTTCTGTAGTTATTAAGAAAGACTGAAAAAACGTTTTTGTGAGGAAATAAAAGATGTTTCGTATTGCTCTTTTCCAAGGTTCGGGACGACGAACACACTTACGATCCTATAAAATGTTGTCAGAATACGACAATCAGAGATTATCAGGCATGTTAACTTAGTCAAATGACTTTTATGACAACATGGAACGTGCGTAACAGTGAACTGCGTGTGCTTATTGAGAAGAAGACTCGTTTACGTCAGGACTAGGAATTTTCAAACTTTGTTAAACCATCAACTTGTGCGACAGATGTCATGTCTGACTAAGTAAGGGAGAACTTCCTCGTATTATGCACAAGACGCAGAATCAAGTTTAAGGACGAAGTTAATGGTTCATAAGACCGCTTTGCAGGATTAATCCACTCTTTGTTCAGACCTCAAGTGCTGATGTAAGAAGTTGTGTTTTTCTAGTCTAACACTACAAAATGCCACTGTTTATTAAAACTGAGGTCCAAACTCTGAAGATCATTGCACGTATGTCAATATTAAGGTTTAAAACATGTCGATCTAGAGATTCTTCAGTTTGTTTGACGTGTTTTGTAAGTAAGTTTTATTATAGTCTTTCTTTAGTTATAGTTTCATTGACAGTACTGGTTGAATTGTTTAACATATATAATGTTTTTATTTTTTATTATTTTTCATCTTTTATGATATATTTTGTATAATGATATGATGAGGATCATTCTGGCGTTGTTGATTTAGTATTTGGAGTTAGGACTAACTTAAATCTCTTAAGGTAGCCAAACCTCGTGAAATATTATTAGAATTACGGCCGAAAATGTCGCTAACAGCGAGAACTTTCTAACCTAAGTAAGAATGGTACAATAAATATGATTTATTCATTAGTGGGATAATTTTTAGTTTGGACCTATGACTGCGGTAGCTTTCTTCGATCTGAAGTTAATGGTAATTTATATGGAAATTAAAGTAATACATAATTCTCTTCGTGATGGGAAAATCAAGGGGGAGATCCAAGGAAAACAGATAACATGTGTTAGAGTGGAATTTTCATATATGATTTGTGGAATTAAATATCAGTGTATAGAGCCGAGGGCGGCCAAGTTGTTCGCGTGCTGAACTTCATATCAAAGGTTCCTTTGTTCCCGCCCCGTTACCACAATGTCACAGGGAGGTGTTGACTAGCTGTCTTACCACTAACCTATCAATATAAAATTAGGGACGGCCAGAGAAGAAAGTTTGAAATCCAACAGAGGGTATACGAAGTATTCAGTAGGTGTTGACTAGCTGGTATACGAAGTATTCAGTAGGTGTTGACTAGCTGGTATACGAAGTATTCAGTAGGTGTTGACTAGCTGGTATACGAAGTATTCAGTAGGTGTTGACTAGCTGGTATATGAAGTATTCAGTAGGTGTTGACTAGCTGGTATACGAAGTATTCAGTAGGTGTTGACTAGCTGGTATACGAAGTATTCAGTAGGTGTTGACTAGCTGGTATACGAAGTATTCAGTAGGTGTTGACGTTTCAACTGACTCTCAGCACTCTTCTTTTTACCCGAGATTCGAATTGAAAATGTTTGTTTAAATTTTCAACTTTTTTTACAAGCACTGTAAAAACGAAACGCTGAAATATCACTGCTGTTATGATTTAACTATAAACACCCATGTGTGTGTGTGTGTATATACGTTAAAATTACACTGATACGATATGGACCTTTTTATTACTGTCCACTGAAGCGGGCAGTCAAATTTTCAATAATTCAGAAAATTAATTTCTTTTTTTTGAAATTAGGTTTCTTTAATGATGATAATTCTTTCATCCGTCTTTAATATTTACGGCTCTTTTGATAATACCTCAACTAACAGTTCACACATCCATATTTGACAAAATTCACATGTCCATATTTGATGAAATTCACACATCCATATTTGATGAAACATACACACATCCATATTTGACAAAATTCACACATCCGTATTTGATGAAACATACACACATACTTGACAAAATTCACACATCCATATTTGATGAAATTCACACATCCATATTTGATGAAACTCATACATCCGTACTTGACAAAATTCACACATCCATATTTGATGAAATTCACACATCCATATTTGATGAAACTCACACATCCATATTTGACAAAATTCACACATCCATATTTGGTGAAATTCACACATCCATATTTGACAAAATTCACACATCCATATTTGATGAAATTCACACATCCATATTTGATGAAACTCATACATCCATACTTGATAAAATTCACACATCCATATTTGACAAAATTCACACATCCATATTTGACAAAATTCACACATCCATATTTGATGAAATTCACACATCCTTAATTTAATATTCCTTTTCTATTTTACCTTTTTGATAAGGTATATTTTTTTAGTTACTTCTGTTATGTTACCAGAGATAGTGGGAGTTTCGAAGTATTTTCATTTATTTCAGTAAGACTCTGTTAATTTGATGCATTCATTTTCAAATATGTTTCACTTATCTTAGGAGTTTTTTTCCCAAAGCAGACGAAATAAAACCGAGAGAGGTGTTTGGCGTATTTGTTGTCGACATTTAGTATAACATGACAAAGTATAACTTCTAATAGTAAAAACATTATAGGTGGTAAGTTTGTTTGTCTGTTTTAAACAAAGATACAGAAGATATTTATAGCTTGTCTCTGATTTTAAACTAATACGGTATAGGGATGCAGCTAATCGATAGCAACAACCGCTAACTGTTATACGGTATAGGGATGCAGCTAAACGATAGCAACAACCGCTAACTGTTGGACTAATATTGATAAACAAATATAATATGACAGTCATTCTTATAACCAGCCTGAAGAACAGAGCGTGTTTTTTGTTGTTTTTTTCAATAAAGGGACACAAATCATGAAACCTAGGATCCACAGTCCGGGCAGACTAACCATTGGGTTACTTCCAGCTCAGTCAGTAGGGATGTGAATTTCAGCTCTTGTCACCAAGAAACGTAGTAAAAACTCTTATAATTCAAATATCATTTAAACCTCGTTGCTACGAAATATAGTACAGGCTTTTACAATTTAAATAATAGACGAATCTTCTTATAAAAAAATCACACACACACACAGTAAATGGTTTTTGAGGTTAAAATGATACATATACAAACCTCGTTGACAAGAGACATAATTCAGTTGAAAACACAGTAGGCCTTTTTTATAATATAAACAATATATAAACCTTGTTGCCAAGACGCAGAGTAGAACTATTTTATAGCTACAATAATGTATTAATAGGCTTTTCTTTCAACGTAGATTGTTTGTTTGAAGTTAAGCACAAAGCTACACAATAGGCTATCTGTGCTCTGCCCATCACAGGTATCGAAACCCGGTTTCTAGCGTTGTAAATCCGCAGACATACCGCTGTACCACTGGGAGGATGGGGGGGGGGGCTTCAACGTAGAGTTTACGGATAGTAATGTAACACATTTCAGATAAACCAGTAAGCTTAAAAAACACACACACACACACATAAAGTAGTAACGTCGTTTTGGAAATGATCATTGACAAGGAGATTTTATGCCAACTTCAACGTTGAATTTGGGCTCACGCATTCAAATAGAAAATCCTTTTCAATATTTCGCCGCCAAATTTTGTCATTTTTTTATTATCATAGAAGAGTCACTGGATTCTTTTTGTTGTTTTTTCTGAAAAAAAATATTTTGTTTATTCAATTAAATCGAGTGAAAACGTTTGCTAAGGAAATTCAGTAATACAGATATTTTAATGCATGTCGGTGTCTTTGGTAAGAAGTCTCCCTGCAGGGGGCCATGTTTATTTCGGAATTCATTGACGTCGAGCATATGGCAATGGCATTTTAAAGAAGTATATACCACATTTTGTTAGAATGGAACAAAGGGGATTCACTAGAAATATATATGTAGTAAATGTTACTCGACGGTTTGGTCAAAATATCACGAAGAGTAAAGAACTAGGAACCCTATATCCTGAGCGCTTTAATTGATGTTTTTGAACATATCTGTTTTCCTAACATCATGAATGGTTCAAATTTTGCCTAGTATTAAAACATATTACATGACAAAATTGATGTAATGGTTGTTCAGACTGTACATCATACAGAGTGGATAATGGTTGATCAGATTGTACATCATACAGAGTGGATAATGGTTGATCGGATTGTACATCATACATAGTGGATAATGGTTGATCGGATTGTACATCATACAGAGTGGATAATGGTTGTTCAGACAGTACATCATACATAGTGGATAATGGTTGATCGGATTGTACATCATACACAGTGGATAATGGTTGCTCAGACAGTACATCATACAGAGTGGATAATGGTTGATCAGATTGTACATCATACAGAGTGGATAATGGTTGATCAGATTGTACATCATACAGAGTGGATAATGGTTGTTCAGACAGTACATCATACATAGTGGATAATGGTTGATCGGATTGTACATCATACATAGTGGATAATGGTTGATCAGATTGTACATCATACAGAGTGGATAATGGTTGATCAGATTGTACATCATACAGAGTGGATAATGGTTGATCAGATTGTACATCATACAGAGTGGATAATGGTTGTTCAGATTGTACATCATACAGAGTGGATAATGGTTGATCAGATTGTACATCATACAGAGTTGATAATGGTTGATCAGCTTGTACATCATACAGAGTGGATAATGGTTGTTCAGACAGAATAGACTGTTAAATTTGATGATGGGTTTAAAAAGATGAAACAAACATGAAAGAGGAATTCGAGTTTTATATAGAATTTCGTACAATTCCCCTTACCCCAAACAATAATTTGATGTACTATATAATGATTTACTATATAAACCCATGATATCCAGATCGCCCTCCTTCTCTCGTAGTTTACCAAGTTGTGTGTATCTATTCTTGACAACTCATGAGGCCCCGACAGGAGAGCGACATAATAGGATTTTGAGTCCACAAATATCTGTTTTTTAACGGACTGAGTGCCTCAGGAAAGCTATATACACACTACCTAAGGCCTTCAATGTACATTTGAAGTTTTGTTTGAACAGCAAGTAATTAGAAACAACGGTTGCTAGGATTTCTGGTCGATAACACCAGGACCACAAGACGCGTGCTGTGACGATATACGCTCGAAACTTGTGCATAGCCTACTACGCTTGAATTAAATCTTCGATCCAAAGTTAAGAAAAAAGTGCCCTTAGCGTGAGGTAAAATTTAACAATTATTATTGTTTGTTTTCTTATCTTGTTTTCTTCACTTGAAACTGTTTATTTGTTTTTGAATTTTTGCGCATAGCTACACTGCTCTAGCCGTTCCCAATTTAGGAGTGGGATGGACATAACCACCCACCACCAACTCTTGGGCTACTGTTTTAACCAACGATTAGTTGGATTGACCGTCACGTTATAACGCCCCTACGGCTGAAAGGGCGAGCGTTTTTGGCACGACGGGGATTCGAACCCGCGACCCTCAGATTCCGAGTCAAACGCCCTAACCATCTGGCCATGCCTAATTGTAACTGTAACTGTTTATTCGACGTAATATTGCATGGAAGACGTCCTAAAGGGTAACAATTTCGGTACTTACAGATTTAAAATACTTTTGTTAAATATGTAGCTTGTAAGTAAGTCCTCAAGCGTTAGCTTTAATTCCCTGTATACTTTTTTTTTATTCCTGAAACTACCAGTGGAGCATAGGGCCGTAACAACACCTCACCAACGGAAGGTGTTGTTGCAGTTACTTGTAGCAGGTTAGTTTTTACGGGGTGGAGTTGCTAGACCCGCGCCCAACCCTCCTCCTTTCTCATCCTGGACTTGGGACCAGGCAAAGGCGGAGGTTTGGTGTGACGGGGATTCGAACCCGCGACCCTCAGATTACGATTACCCTAACCACCTGGCCATGCCGGGCCTCCCTGTATACTTAATAGAAGTATATTTATATATACTTCAGATATAAGTGACCCACTAACTTTATTTTATTCTACCCTTGTGACTAAGCAAAACTAAGCAGTTATTTCTAATCAAGTATGTCGTCATGCCAACAACAGCTAGTTTATGTGTTTGGTCTGATAACATTGGTTTTAAATCACCGAATTTCTAGCACACACTACGTGTTACCCTCGCCTACAGGCGACAGACTGCCGGCGGTGGCTCTCGGAGATAACTTGTAAAATTGAGAATACGTAGCTTAGCCATCCAGTGAAAGTATTGGTTCTTGTTATTGTATCCTGGAAATAGAAGTTTCTCAGAATCAAAAGGCCAAGTTATGAAAAGAAAGAAGAGAAACCGAAACTGCATTACTTGTGACAGTAGATTTAAAAAAGAGCGACGGAAAGGCATTTCTCACTTGAAGCCATGCGGTTGAGCGTCAGATATGGATATTGGTATTATCCGGATTATTTGTAATTAATCACAAAGCTACACAATGGGCTATCTGTGCTCTGCCCACCACGGGTATCGAAACCCGGATTCTAGCGTTGTAAGTCCGCAGACATACCGCTGTGCCACTGGGGGGGGCAGACTAGAGGGAAGGCAGCTAGTCAACATCATCCACCATCAACTCTTGCATTACTCTGTTACCAACGGATAGGGGATTGACCATTACATTATAACGCCTCCACGGCTGAAAGTGTGAGCATGCTCAGTAACGAGGATTCAAACCAGTAACCAGCAGATTGCGAGTCGAGCGCCTTAACCAGACCACTTTTCTCTCTCTTGGATCAGAAATATAAAATTTAGTTAGCAGTTAATAGATGACGCTTCATCTCAAAATCTTTTTGAATATATTACCGAATGACTTATAAAAGATGTTCTCTTTTAATGATATAACTTCATACAATATGTAAAAACAATTGTTTAACGATAACGACCAATTAGATGAGTCATAACAAGCTGGATTAGTTACTAGCGTGTCCTCCCAACCAATCAATCAAATCTTGTATGTTGTAAAACTGATGTATGAACGCTTAGGATTACCAAGTATACACTCTCAGGCAAAAAATAGATAAATCACATATGTTTTCTTCATCAAATTTGTTAATTCGGTGCCCATTCTCTTCTAAACAGAAGTAAATCGTTTCAAAAACGAGTTGGTTGCTTCTAAAGTTTAAATAGTTATGGAGTTTATTCGGCCATGATGTCAATAAAGTAAAGAGTAAAAGCGTGCTAAGAAGTGTCTTATATTCGTAGTAATTGTGTGAAATACGTTAAGACAGAAGGAAACAATGATATGAATATAATATTTCACTTCAAGCTCTTTGAAAATAAGATGCTAATAACGTCCAGTGTAATTCATGATAGTGAGAAACCTGTGAATCTCTCATGAAATTAAGTCAAATGAATGATACAGTCCATTATGTAGAGCAGTGTTATTATTTTAAAATCGAGAAAATTCGTGTTACAATATAAATCATAAATGTTTAATTAGAGGAATCCCCATTTAGCATGAGATGACCCATAACATTCCTAGTAGCCAGTAAAACAGCATAGTTAAATCAAAACGTTAAGTCATAAATGTTTAATTAAAGAAATATGGGTCATCTCATGCTAAGTGGGGAACATTCCTAGTAGCCAGTAAAACAGCATAGTTAAATCAAAAGTGCTGTTTTACTGGCTACTAGGAATGTTATGGGTCATCTCATGCTAAGTGGGGATTTCTTTAATTAAACGTTTATGACTTAACGTTTTGATTTAACTGTGCTGTTTTACTGGCTACTAGGAATGTTATGGGTCATCTCATGATAAGTGGGGATTTCTTTAATTAAACATTTATGACTTAACGCGTTAAGTCATAAATGTTTAATTAAAGAAATTACCACTTTGAATGAGATGATCCATAACATTCCTTGCAGCCAGTAAAACAACAGCTAGTTAAATCATAACGTGTGATCACTCAATTTAGAACGATTAACTTGGGGATTAAGTTATATCCTATAAAGGTTTAAATCTTATCATTTACAGAAGTTTCTTTGAAAATACAGTGGTGTTATTCATCTAAAATACAAATGTGATTTACGAGATTGAAAACTTTAGTTTTGGACTATCATTTACGAGTACATAAAACACTCTTGCCAAAATTAAAAACTATACACATACAAAAGCACAAATAAACTTAAATATGGACTCTCTGCCAATGGTAAATTTGTTTATTTTAGGTCTCCGGATAACCTTGTATGTTTTAGGCCTTCGGATAATTTTGTTTATTTCAGGTATCCGGATAACCTTATTTTAGGCCTTCAGATAATTTTGTTTATTTCAAGTCTCCGGATAATTTGGTTTATTCTAATCTTGTTTATTTTAGGTCTCCGGATAACCTTATTTATTTTAGGTCTTCGGATAATTTTGTTTACTTAAGGTCTCTGGATAATTTTGTTGTTTAAAATATCCTCGGCGAGAGCCAATTTCGGATAAGAAGAACTAGTTTAAAACTTTTTATTTTGTGAAACGAATCTTATAATTTGATTAATTTCATTCAAATTTAACTTTTATATAAGACTATACGAAAATAAAAATTTATGGAATTTTTTTTTTTCAGTACACTAATATGTAAAACAAGTAACTTTTATGATGGCATATTTAGCATTTTTATAATTTTCTTATAAATGGTGTTTTCGATATGATAAATTTTATCATGTATTTTTTATCTTTCAAAATATGGAGTTTTCCAGAATGAAAAATACTACAATTTAATTCAAATGACTGTGAATTTTTTTTTTATTAATTTATCGATTCAACATGTTATTCAACTGCGGGGACTCGTATCCCGAATTTATTGTTGTATGTCCGTAAAGTTACCGCTGTCAGAGGATTCAAGTCAGGCTGAAAGATTAATATTCTTTATATCAATACCTTATTATAGCTAAAAGGTATTCTTAATGAAATGACTCTTGTGAACTCAAGATGTAAAAGATTTGGTCGAAACTATTACTGATATCATCATTAATGTTTCATCTCGAAAATAGATTTATATGTTGAGCTGAATCTGTATCACTTAGTGTGTTTAAGAATTAAGGGAAACATTGAAGGAACACCTTTCTGGATGGGATGTTTCTCTAATGTTGACGCTGCTGGAATATTTTCATTCTTCTTCTCCATTAAGGTTGAATCAGGAGCTTGTCCAATAAAGTCATCTCTACTAACACTCTTAGCGCATTTAAATTTAATTTAGTAGTGAAAAACTAGAGGGAAGGCAGCTAGTCATCACCACTCACCGTCAATTATTGGGTTACTCTTTTACGAACGAACAGTGGGATTGACCGTCACATTATAACGCCCCCACGGCTGAAAGGGCGAGGATGTTTGTTGGGATGGGAATTCCAACTCGCGACCCTCTGATTGCGAGTCGAGTGCCCTAACCACCTGGTCATACCATGCCACACGCATTTAAAACAATGTAAGAATTAACACTCTTAGCGTACTTAAAACATTGTAAGAATCAACATCCTTAGCGCACTTAAAACAATGTAAGAATCAACACTCTTAGTGAATTTAAAACAATGTAAGAATCAACACTCTTAGCGCATTTAAAGTAATGTAAGGATCAACAATCTTAGAGAATTTAAAACAATGTAAGAATCAACACTCTTAGTGAATTTAAAACAATGTAAGAATCAACACTCTTAGCGCATTTAAAGCAATGTAAGAATCAACACTCTTAGTGAATTTAAAACAATGTAAGAATCAACAATCTTAGTGAATTTAAAACAATGTAAGAATCAACACTCTTAGTGAATTTAAAACAATGTAAGAATCAACACTCTTAGTGAATTTAAAGCAATGTAAGAATCAACAATCTTAGTGAATTTAAAACAATGTAAGAATCAACAATCTTAGTGAATTTAAAACAATGTAAGAATCAACACTCTTACTGAATTTAAAACAATGTAAGAATCAACAATCTTAGTGAATTTAAAACAATGTAAGAATCAACAATCTTAGTGAATTTAAAACAATGTAAGAATCAACAATCTTAGTGAATTTAAAACAATGTAATAATCAACAATCTTAGTGAATTTAAAACAATGTAAGAATCAACAATCTTAGTGAATTTAAAACAATGTAAGAATCAACAATCTTAGTGAATTTAAAACAATGTAAGAATCAACACTCTTAGTGAATTTAAAACAATGTAAGAATCAACAATCTTAGTGAATTTAAAACAATGTAAGAATCAAAACAATGGAAAGAATTTAATTCTGTAAAAAAAGATAGATAGAAAGTACTTTTTGGTAGTTTTGGAGCGTGGTATTTCGATATTTAATGAATTCTTTCTGTAGTGAGCTGTAAGAGTAAAGACACGATTTGGAAACACGTATTTTTCTGTCATTTTCTTCTTTATTAAACGAATGCCTTGCTTCAAACACAGAGCAACAGCCTCTACACACAACATGAAGATACAAACTCACACCGCCTATGTAGTTCTTACGGATATGAAGCGCAGTGTATGCACAGTTATTTCACATATAACGAAAAAAAAGACAAAAATACCAATATCTATCGACAAGATTTTGGAAAAGTATATATTTTTTTTGGTCCATGTTACTCTCTGTTTTTTTTTTATATCCTTTACTACGTTAAAAACACTATTTTTAATTTCCAATCGCTTCTTTCTAAACACATTAAACGCCATCGTTTAATTTTTAATACAACTATTTTTAACTAAAAGTATTAAACATTTTGAAAGTTAAACAAAAAAACGTAAAACTAGTAAGTCTGTTAAAAAAACTTTAACTTTTATCAGCGCTAAGCCAAGCCTTGATTCAGATAGAAACGTATTAAAAGTAGTACCGAAGACGAATGAGAAATTAAAAAGGTCTATAATTTCCAGCCAATCAGCTTACTTTCAGATGTTAACAGTCTCTGATAAACATCTATTGTCATATATATATTACTTTTTTACAGTCTCTGATAAACATCTATTGTCATACATATATTACTTTTTACAGTCTCTGATAAACATCTATTGTCATATCTATATTACTTTTTACAGTCTCTGATAAACATCTATTGTCATATGTATATATTACTTTTTTACAGTCTCTGATAAACATCTATTGTCATATCTATATATTACTTTTTTACAGTCTCTGATAAACATCTATTGTCATATCTATATATTCCTTTTTACAGTCTCTGATAAACTTCATCTATTAAGGCTGTTTAATTCATCTAAATTACAGTGTAAGACTTACTTGAAGCTTCATACAAAGTTTTTATCAAATTAGACATACAGTAGTTATGTGATATAATACTTTCTTAATGCGTGTAACTGCAAGCTATTATATACTGAGTTATCTAATGTAATTGTTTTACTTCCAAAGCACACACTACCAAATGAGCCAGCCACCAAAAGATTCGCGTTTTAATCTCTGTGTGAAAACAGAAACAAATTAACGTGATTTTGAGAAATACAGAAGTTACAAACCACAGGTATACTCTACTTTTGAGGAATACAGAAGTTACAAACCACAGGTATACTCTACTTTTGAGGAATACAGAAGTTACTAACCACAGGTATACTCTACTTTTGAGGAATACAGAAGTTACAAACCACAGATATACCATAGTTTGAGGAATACAGAAATTACAAACCACAGGTATACCATAGTTTGAGGAATACAGAAGTTACAAACCACAGGTATACCATAGTTTTGAAGTTACAAA
>NW_013669081.1:95474-96030 GCF_000517525.1 Limulus polyphemus
GATATACCATAGTTTAAGGAATACAGAAGTTACAAACCACAGATATACCATAGTTTAAGGAATACAGAAGTTACAAACCACAGATATACCATAGTTTTGAGGAATACAGAAGTTACAAACCACAGATATACCATAGTTTTGAGGAATACAGAAGTTACAAACCACAAGTATATTTTAACTTCGATTTGTTTTCTGCAAGTCTTTATAACTATTACCATTAATCAAGGCCAGAGTTTTTAGGTATTTCCCCGGCCTTTAGGCAGCATTTTAAAATGTCACCCTTGGCGGAACTCCTACACCAGTAGATATGTAGAAACCTTGAATAACGTGTTGAAATGCATTAAAATAGTTATTTTCGAACAGGCGGGCTATACTCCTGTTGTGATATAATGTTATACTTATAATATAAAGAAAATGTTGCTATTTCTAGTAAACTTTTACTTTAGGGGGCCTACTTGGATCTCACTTCTTCTGACATTTTAGATTTAGAATGATTTGATTTTTTTCGTTTTTACCTCTTAACCTGCAAACATGTAAAGCAGTACTCATTTAATGC